>NW_016808678.1:2136792-2170567 GCF_001698545.2 Rhinopithecus bieti | reverse complement strand
TTTTTTTTTTTTTTTTTAAGATCTGCATGCCCAAAAGTGTCCTTTCTCATAGCATCCTGTTCTTGTTTTATAGATGCAATATCTTAGCTGTCTGAATATATTGATGTTTTCTTCTGCTCTGTGCATTGTCTCTACTTGCCTTAAATGCCTCCATCTGTTCATTGGTTTTGTTTGCTATCTGTTTGTCATGCTTGGAACTTTTCTCCTCTCAAAGGTCTGTTGATGGTCCTTGGCTATCTGTTCCTATTTAAAAGTAAGACACAGGCTGGGGGTGGTGGCTCATGCCTGTAATCCTAGCGATTTGGGAGGCTGAGGCCAGAGAATCCCTTGAGTCTAGGAGTTCAAGACTAGCCTGTGCAACATAGCAAGACCCATCTCTACAAAACTAAAAATTTAAAAAGTTAGCCAGACATGGTGGTGCGCACCTGTAGTCCCAGCTGCTCAGGAGGCTGCACTTGGGCCCAGGAGTCCAAGGCTGCAGTGAGCTATGATTTGCACCACTGCACTCCAGCCTGAGCAACAGGGTGAGACCTTGTTTCAAAAATAAATAAATAAATAAATAAATAAATAAATAAATAAATAAATAACTTGACTTTACAAATGATATAGAACTTGCATGTTTGCTAAATGAAAAAAGCTCCTTTCTAAATTTTTGGAGTAATTTTAATTCTGGATACATTCACCAGAGATCCAGAGATATACTTTTCCTCTCCTTTGTTTTTGGAGAGCGGGGGTCCCTGCTTGACTGGTGCTCTCAAGTCCTGTCTGAGTTCAACACCCTTTTTGTCACATCTCTGAAGTCATCTTCTATAGACGACCCCTGATTCCATCAGTATATCAAGCTGGCTCTGACCTACCCCAACATGAACCTTGCTTAATTATGTTGGCAGAAAAAGAACTGAAACAGGAAAGGAACTAAAGAATTTCCTTCTGGCTGACAAACAACTCCTTGTTGCTACTAATGGGAAATCTATTTTTACTCTTCCGTACCCCAGTGATGGAGCTCATCTTCATGACACAAAGAAACCCTCAGCCAAAAATTTTTAAAGTACAGGCTGGGTGTGGTGGCTCATGTCTGTCATCCCAGCACTTTGGGAGGCCGAGGTGGGTGTATCACTTGAGATCAGGACTTCGAGACCAGCCTGATCAACATGGTGAAACTCCATCTCTACTAAAAAAAATACAAAATTAGCTGGGCATGGTGGGGGTTGCCTGTAATCCCAGCTACTTAGGAGGTTGAGGCAGGAGAATCGCTTGAACCCAGGCGATGGAGGTTGCAGTGAGCTGAGATCACGCCATTGCACTCCAGCCTGGGTGACAGAGTGAGACTCTGTCTCTGGGATAAAAAAAAAAAAAATACATTACTCGTTGGAGATTATGAGCTCAAAATACCTTCTCTAATAACCTACGCTATAGCACGTCAGGTAAGAAGTCTGCGCACCGTGTGCTTGTTCCATAAAAATATTGAACCCCAATGAAGCCATAATCAACCATTAAAGATTTTCACCAGCGGTGACCATGCCATTGAAATCTGCCATTTAATTTTTTGTATCAGTTATGGAGAGATGAGTTTATATTCTCAAAATGGACTTTGGCATTGAAATGAGGTAGCCCTAGGCCAACCTGGGAATTCCACTAACTCACGAAGAGGCCATGGGAAAATTGTTTAACTTCTCCATGCCATAGTTTTACCATCTGCAATGTGGGGATGATGATACTTTGCAGAGGTCTGGGAAGTTATTAAAGGCACCCCACCGTAGGCAAAGCATTTTGAAAATGCTTCATCCATAGCTGACCCTGAGTACTTTGTAGACATTACATAATAATTTTAATTCTCAACAGCTTTACAACTTTTGGACAAAATCTCTTCCTTCATTCCAGTTTGCTCTACCTTCTTGTAACTGTGAAGTTTAAAAGGCCTTAGACAAGAGGAGAAATTCCTTGCTTGTAGTCCTTATCCTATCTTTGTGGTTAAAAAAAAAAAAAAAAAATGTTCAGGGAAAGTTCAGGATGAAGCCAAGATGGGATTTTTTGATCATGGCACTACTTCTCAGAACTGCACTCATACAGTTTCTGAGCACCAAACTGGCCCTGATGAGGAAACGGAGGTCAGGAATAAGGAACAAGCCAGCTAGTTCTGCCTTTAATTCTAACTACTGTACTGCTTCCTCCAGACAGGAGTTGCGACCAGAAACTCCCATCAATCCAGGCTCGCTAACCTTTAAGGCGCATTCATGTATGATTCCAGACTCTCTCACTCTCACACTTCTTGCTCATTTAAGTGTTACTGTTCTGTTCTGAACCAGAAGTGTTCTTTTGGAGATGCTGGTCCATTAGAAAATAACCTCATACACCATTTTGCCACTGGGGTTGGCCAGGTTTGAGTTCAGTTCTTTTTGTATTTCGGATCAAAATGTAAGAAGAAAAATATTTAAGAAGAGCCTGTTGTTTCTCTTTCATTCGTGCATTGGATTCCCCTCACGACAGCGCCTTTAAAAAAGGGAGAAGGGCTGGGAGGGTGTCCTGAGAAACCCTGCCAATCCCGGCTCTGTTACCCAGATGAAGGGAGTGCCCTGAGCGTGAGAAAGGAGCCGAGAGCCTTGAGCAGGGCTGCACCGAGCAGGCCTTGCCCTCTGCCTCTTCCTCCTGTCTTGTTTCTTACCTTCCCCTACCGTCTTTCATTTCTGTCTCCCTCCATTTTTAGGCGGGGCCAACCTTTCACAGCAGTATTTTTAGTTCTCATATGGGAACATCAACTTGTTTCTCTCCTTGCTTCTTTTTCCCTTTACCAAGGATGCGTGAGATTTTCCTGCCTGTGTGTTCAAGGGCGTTGGGAACATTGTGTGCTTATATTTAACCCCTTGCATTTCCCCGAGGTGCTTTGTTCATGGCACATGAACTTTTAATTCTTTCCAGGCTGTGTGTTTTGTCCAGACTGCAGCTTTCTGGGGCTTGGCCTGCCTCCGTGTTTTGGGGAAGCTTATTGCTTCACAGTGAGACCATCTGACAGTTGTTATCTGCGACCTGAGAGACAGAACTGCCAGCGATGAGTGCCAGAGGCCGTGATGAGTTGTTCCTCTGCAAGACCTCCCAGTTCCCCAGCCCCCCACCGCCATCTGGGACCACCCGAGGAACGAGACCAGTGTGACACCAAATGTTCACAGGAGGATGGAAAATGTCCCCACCCACCAAGGCCAGCCTCAGTCTGGACTTGAGTCCCTGACAGTGGGGAGAACCATCAGATTCATCTGCGTGGATGTCTGTCTGCTGTGATATTCCCTACCTCCCTCCTTCCTTGCTCCCTCCAGCTCTCCTCCCTTCTCTGTCTTCTTTTCAGACTTCCTTCCCTCTCTCCACCTCTACCTCTTGCAAAAATCTGTAGGCTGGCTGCTGGGTAGCATCTCTCCAGGAGGTAAGTATGATTCTGAGTATGACCCAGTGAACCATGCTTCAGGGAGATTTCCAGTCACACTGAGGATAAAATTCATGCTCTTTATCAGGGCCAACTGGGTCCTGCAGGGTCTGGCCCTGCCTATATCTCAGTATCCCACACAGCATGTTTTCCTTTGCTTACTCTGCTGTCCGCTCGTTACCCACTCAGAGGCTCCCCATTTGCTGTGCTGCCCCCACCTCTGGGATGCTCTGGCTTTAGAATTTCTCATAGGTAGGTGCTTCCCTTTTATCCTTGTCTCAGCCCAAATGCTCCCTTCCTAGGGGCCTTCCCTTATCTCCCCCAGTCTCTCTCATGCTCTGTTGCATATCATGTTTTCTTTCCTTCACAGGACATCTTTATCTGAAATTATCTCTGCATTTATTTGTCTGCCTGTTTATTTGCTGCCTTTACCCCTAAAACTCTGTCTTTTTTTTCCATGTAGTCAACCAGTGCCTGACACATAGTTTGTCCTCAATAAACACCTGTTGAATGAATGGATAAACAAATACATTAGCAGGGGGCATAAGAAATAACAAGAATAACATCACTAGTAATGATAGCAATAAAAATGATTGAGTTTTTTCTTTTCTGGTTTGCCAAGCACTGTCCTCAAAACAATTATGAGAGAGAGGATAATTTTACATTTTGCCAAAACAAAAAAAATGGAGGCTCCCAAGAGTTGGTATTTTCCTAAGACCACCCACTTAGTGAGGGATGGAGTTGGGACCTGTCCTCAGACAGGTCTGACTCTAAAGCCAGCAGACTTTCTTCCCTCTTGACCATGACATGTACCACACGTAAACAACTATAAGATAAGATAAAAAGAGGTAAGTCTCATGGGAGGTACAGATAAAACATCATGGGAATTCAAAGGAGGAAGAAATGGTCTCTGGGCAAGGGTTCGTGACAAGGTGATTTTCTTTTTCTGAACTATGGTGAGGGGATCTGGACTGTTGGAGGGAGAATGTGAAATCCCAATGCATGTTGATAGAAAAGGCCAGAAGGCTCTCATGTTGTATGTGTCTGTGCATTATAGTAGAGGATGGTACAGTAGAGAGAAAGACAAAGTGAATTTGAATTCTATTCAAAAGTAGTAGTTGTAGTAGGAAGTATTTTCTTATTGTGTACAGTTCTAACTTGGATTCTTATTTAAAGACAAAAGTGCACCTCTGTATCTGTTAGAGTAAGATACACATCTACAATCTCACATTTCTGTTCAAGCAACCTTATTATTAATATACAAAAATGCATTTTCCCATTGAGTCACATTTTAATTTCAGATATAGTCTAAATGTTCCTAAGCCTGTCTAGTCTGGGGGCTCCCGTTGACCGCTTAAATCCAAGTTTTAATGATTAAATGTCCCTACCTACGCAGATCAATCATACTTATACCCCCCCCCCCTTTTTTTTTTGGACACAGAGTTTCTCTTTGTCACCCAGGCTGGAGTGCAGTGGGGCAATCTCCTAAGATTCCTTGAGGTCAGGTGTTCAAGACCAGCCTGGCCAACATGGTGAAACCCTGTCTCTACTAATAATACAAAAATTAACTGGGGGTGGAAATTATCTCCTTTCCTAAGATTTTATCTTAGGAAAACAAGGAGGGTTTGCCACTGTAAACTTTTTCAATGTAATTTGTTACATTAATAGACTAAAGAAGAAAAATAAGGTGTTTGTCTCAAGAGATGCAAATGAAATTTCCCATATGTGTTAATACCCATTTACTATGTGATATGGTTTGGCTCTGTGTCCCCACCAAAATCTCATGGAGAATTGTAATCCCTACATGTTGGGAGAGAGACCTGGTGGGAGGGGATTAGATCATAGGGACAGTTTCCTCCATGCTGTTCTCATAATAGTGAGGAAGCTCTCACAAAGTCTTGGTAGTTTAAAGGTGGCAGATTCCCCTGTGCACTCTGTCTCCTGCCGCCTTGTGAAGAAGGAGCCTCCTTCCCTTTCACCTTCTGCCATGATTGTAAGTTTCTTGTGTCTTCCCAGCCATGTGGAACTGTGAGTCAATTAAACTTCTTTTGTTTATAAGTTACCCAGTCTCAGGTATTCTTTATAGCAGTGTGAAAACGGACTGAAGCACTCTGGAAAGAGTAGTAGTCCTACAGGTTTAGAGTTTCTTTAAATTGAAGTTCTCACCAATGCCTTAAGGACCAAAACACAAAACAAAATCAAAGGTGTATACAGTGGAAAAAAGAGATAAAATTGTGATTATTTGTTGATGGTATGATCACAAATCTGAAAAAATTAAAATTGGAAAATTTTAGAATGAATAAGAGAGTTAAATAAGACTGCTGAATGCAAAATCATTCTCTAAAACATCCATAGCATTTCACAACAATATCCAACTAGAAAATATAATTAAAAAAAAACACCCCATTCACAATGAGAACAAAAGTATAAGGTTTCTAGGAGCTAGCTTAACCAAGAATTCACAAGATCTTTATGGAGAAAATATTAATACAAGACATGAAAGATATTAAGAAAAGTGGAGAAATACCTATGCTCTTGGTTGTGACAAATTTCCCTATAATTTCATGGCAAACCTAATCAAAAGTGCATTTTTATTTTTTTTATTTTATTATATTACATTATATTTTATTTTTTTGAGATAGGGTCTCACTCTGTCACCCAGGCTGGAGTGTAGTGGCATGATCTTGGCTCACTGCACTCTCCACCTCCTGGATTCAAGTGACTCTTCTGCCTCAGCCTCCCAAGTAGCTGGGACTACAAGCACACACAACCATGCCCAGCTAAGTTTTGTATTTTTAATAGAGATGGGGATTCACCATGTTGACCAGGCTGATCTTGAACTCCTGATCTCAAGTAATCTGCCTGCTTTGACCTCGCAAAGTGCTGGGATTACAGGCATACGCCACTACGCCTCGCCATACATTTATATTTTTAAAGGGAAGCTTAAACTTATCCTTAAATGTACATAGAGGAATAAGCCTATCCATGGCTCCTAAGGAACATATGTGAGAATTCATTTGGTAGAATTGCTAGATTATAGCCTATGTGTCTATTTAATCTGACCAAGTAGTGCCAGCTTGTTCTCCAGAAGATCTGACTGGTCTACACTCCCACCAGCAGTACGTAAGGATTTTTATTCCCCCAAATCCACCGATTATTTAGTTTTCTAACTATTGTCAGTCCAGTAGGGGCACACTGATGTACCACTGTTACTTAATTGTGAATTTTCTTCAGCTACTGGTTAGTTTTGGGGGCATCCTCATAGGTATTATATCTTTTCATATCCTTTGCCCGCTTTTCTAATGAACTTGTTGTATTTTTCTTTTTATTTTCAAGGGTTTCTTGATTATACCAGGTGTTAATCTTTAGCTTTAGACATTGCAAAGATATTCTCTCATTCTGTCATTATTCTATCCACTTAAGTCGTAATGATATTTGCTGAACAGGAATCCTTAATTTTGATTTAATCAAATTTCTCAGATTTTTTTTTTGTTTTTAGTTTATGATCTTGTTTTGAAGTTTTATTTTAAAATCTTTCCCTGCTCTAGGTAACAAAGGTATTTTCTGTATTTTTTCTATTAACTTAAGAGTTTTTTCTTAGATTTAATTTTCTAATTAAATCTATTTTGAATCTGCCTTTATTTGAGATATCAGGGAAAGATCCAGTTGTATTTTTCTCCAAGTTTTCTTACTACCACCTTAACTGGATATGTAGTTATAATATTAGAGATTTAAAAAATATATACATTACACATATTAGAATGGTTGCCTATATAAGAGAAAAAAAGAGAATGGAAGGGAAAAGAGGGTGAAAAAAATACGTGTTTTTAAAAGTAAAAACATAGGGCCTTGTGAAATGAATAGTAATACTGTGTCATGAGTTAAGGGGCATGTATGACAAACCCAACCTTCTGTACCAGAGGCTTAAAAAACAAAACTAAACTAAAATGAAAACAGGCCCAATTCTATAAACAAAATACAAGTTTGTGAAAACGAAACCTTGGAAAGCCCCTGGCCCTGGGTTCATAAAGTTCTCCCAAACCCTCACAGAGCAGATAACTCCAGTGTCACTCAGGTTGTGTTATGGCAGAATAAGGGAACACTCCTAAATGATTTTTTATGAGGCCAGGATAATACTGACCTCAAAACCTGACAGAGCAGAAAGAGAGTGCCATAAACAATATTACATGGCTATCAGTGCAAAAATCCTATATAAAATATTGGCAAATAGGCTCCAGTAACACATGAAAGAATAATTCACCATGATCAAGTGGGGTTTATTTTAGAAACATAAGCATAATTTAAAATCAAGAAGTTTAATATAATTTAGCAACCCAGTAGCTGAAACTATGAAGGTCATTTGTTTCAACATATGCAGAAAATATTTTTGATAACATTCAACATACATTTTTTAAATGAAAAAGATCCTTTAGTAAAAGAGAAATAGGAGCTTACCTCAACACACACACACACACACACACACACCATACATGCCCCATACACACACCACCAAACCCACACCCCCCCCTACACACCATACACACATCACCATACAACACACACATAACCCACATACACACACCACACATGTGCACACACACCATATACACACATCACACACATACCACACACACCACCACATACACATTCCCATAACCCACCCTCTCACATCCATACACACCACACCCACACACACATACCACCACACACACTTACAAGCCACCCCCCACACCACCACACACACATCCCACATACATACCATGCACCACCACAGACACCACACACACCACCACACACACCACCACACACACACACACGACACACCACCACACACACCCACAACCCACTTCCCCTACAACCACACACACCACACTCACACCACCACATACCACACACACACCCTACATATACCACACACCACCACACACACACACATCCCACATACATGTACCACACACCACCACACACCACCACACACACCATGCACACACATAACCCACTCCTTCCATACCCACACACACCACACATGCCACCACACACCACACACACACACAGCTCACATACACACACCACACATCACCACACACCACTGCACACACGCCATACACACACATAACCCACTCCTTCCATACCCACACACACCAGACACACCACCACACACAACACGCACACGCTCCACATACACACACCACACACCACCACACACCACCACACACACCCCACACACACATAACGCACTCCTCTCATACCCACACACACCACACACACCACCACACACCACACACACACACCTCACATACACACACCACACACCACACACACACACTCCACCACATAAACACATATACCACACACACCCCACCACACACACACACACACACACACACATCACACATCCATACCACACACGCCATCATTATGCCCAGTGGAGAAACACTGGAAGAATTCCAGTAAAGATGAAAAGATATCATTAAATGTTATGTATAAGATTATAACATACATAACAACTATATTACAAGAATCAATAGCCTTTTTATAGATATTCGAAACCAGTATGAAAGTATAATGATAGAAAAGATACCATTTAAAATAGCTTCTGAAAAGATAAACTATCTATGCGTAAATTTAACGAGTAATATGCAAGTCAAATGTGAGAAAAACTTATAAATTCTGAGGAAGAAAACATAAGACTGAAATATATAAAAAGACATGCCACAATTTGGGTCTGGAAGGTACAACCTCATAACCGTGTTAATCCTCCTTAAATTAACCTGTGCATTTAACATTGTCCCAGTGAAAATACCAATTGTTTTGTTTTCCTATGTAGGAAGTTTTTTTCTAACATTAACATGGAAAAGTATGCAAGTAAAATAGCCAGAGAATTTCTGTCAGGAATGAATAATGGGGAAGGGCTAACTAGAAAAAACTAAAATACGCTTATGGAAATTTTGTTTATGAATGAAGGGGCATTTCAAATCCATGGGGAATATGTGGTTTACTCTACAAATGATTTTTCACCTATCAGATTAGCAAAAATTTCAAAAGTTAAAAACACAGTGGGTTGGCAATCCTTCCCTGCTGAAGAAAGTGTAAATTGGTATTGTATGAAAAGCAGTTTGGCATTAGGTATCAAAATTACAAATCCACATACCTGTGATTCCACAATCCTGTCTCATGAATTTTATGCAGTAGGTACACTAGCCAATGGGAGTACGCACACGATTCTTCACTGCAGCATTGCATGTAATAAAGAAGGACTGGAAACCAGTCTAGTCATCAGTGGGACTAGTTATATAAATGATGATAACATACACACGATGAAATGTTACATACACACAATGAAATGTTATATCCCTATAAGGATAAGAATGAGGAAAATCTTTGTTATTGATGTGGAAAGATCTCCAAGACACATCATTTGAAAAAAGCAGGGTGCAGAAGACAGTGCGTTGTATGTTATCAGTGTGTAGAAAAGGAGAAAAAAGAGATCCATTGTGTTGCCTTGCACATATAAATTTATAAACAGTGTCCAGAAGGATAGTAAGAAAGTGAAATCACAGCTACTGGTGCGTACGTGTTTTGGGAGTCACCGAGAGATTTGGAACTGGGATGAATGAAGGCTTTTTACGGTATACCCTTTTGTAAGCTTTCTTGTTTGAGTCACATTGATGTATCACCTGTTCAAAAAATCAAACAGATAACTTAAAAAGGAAGTTAAAAATTCTGTGCTAATATGATTATATGTATTCTCACTCTAAGTGATAATCTTTAAAATGTTCTTTTCTGGTACAGTGTTGCATTCAATTGAAAATAAATGAATGGTCACAATCATTTTGAAATTGTAACCGTAGGACCTTTTGTCTGGAGTTGATTTTAATGATCATCTGATGAAATCCCAAGTAAGTGGTTTGTCTTGCCTATTGTCAGAGTCGGGCTAGAATTCAGGTGTCCTGCTTTTTCCTACTGATTCACTGAATTTATAGGGCTCGTTTTCTGCGTTTTGGCTCCCTCATTTTTACTAAGGTGGTTCTTCCTCAGTGTTCATGGTGTGATAACTACTCCATGGGTCTCCCAAGCTTTTTCCCTGTGTGTAAAATTAGATCTCCAAATTTCATGACAAAGGCTGGAATGACAATCCAATTTACCTGCATACAGAAACATTTTGCTTGGGGTCTTATCCTGAAATTATGTATCGTATAATAACTCCAAGGAATTGGAATTTAACTGCTGAATCCAAGAATTTTTGGCAATTTGGAAGCCCTGTGCAAGCAATCTGTTGTTTAAAATAATGATAATTAATAAAGCTAACATTTATTGGGCTCTTTCTATAAGCAAGGGATTGAGCTAGGTGCTCTACATGCATTAACTCATTTAATCTTCAAGCAATCTTACAAGACAGACTACCATAAAATCTATGCTACAGAGGAAGAACCTGAGGCTTGTAGAAGTTAACTTGCTCAAGTTCAGAACTGGATGGTGGTGGAACAGAGTTGCAGACACAGAAAGCCTGACCCCAGAAGCACATTTTTCATTATTTTTCAGTTGTCTCTATCATAAGATTTTTTTCTTACATCTCTGAACACTGCTTTTCCTTCCCCGCTTCTCCTCTCACACCTACTGAGTTAGAAAGTTCTTCTTTGTGCTTTCATGAATTTCTGAATGCAGTGAGCTCTGATGGCAGCTTACCAACAGTTCTCTTCCTTGACACTTTATCTAAGACTTCACTTAAGAAGGACTCAGAAGGCTGCAAGGATATTTCTCTTTGCCAAGTACCCAAATTTTAGCAAAAGCAATTCTGCGTAAAAATGTTTTTGTTAACACATGCTTAATGTGGGTTATAGTCATAAGACTAATATGTTCATTTGTATGGATATTTTTCCTTAGAGAAATTAGTTATTAAGTATTGGAGTAAACTCAAATGCATTAAAAGTTGCACATTATGACTTTTAAAAGAAATATCACTTGTGTTACTTTCAAGTAAAAATAGTAAGTCAAATAGAGGCAATACTCTGTTGCCTTATAAGGACCGTAGATTATCTCTTTCAATACACAGGATGATTTGTAACATACATACAAATAATATTTTAATTTTAGTAACTAATAGCTATTTAAGGTGTTTAAATACTTTTCTTTAGTGGCATATTTTTGCCACCTCTTATTTATCAAAATATAATTTATGTCCTTATGCAACAGGATGCTGACCTGGAATTTTTAATGCAGTGTCAAGATACAATAAATGCTCACACCGTGTACAAATGTCACTCAAAATTGACCAAATACCTTATTTTAACAGCAAGAATGATAAAGCCCTTTAAATAAGACATAGGTATAAATCTTTATGACATTATATTAGGCAGTGATTTCTTACATATGACACCTAAAGCACAAACAAAGAAAAAACAGATAAATTAGACAACATCAAAATTTAAAACCTTTGTGCTTCAAAGAATACTACCAATAAAGTGAAAAAACAACCCACAGAAAAAGATAAAATATTTGTAAATCATATATCTGATTAATCTAGTGTTCAGAATGCGTAAAGAACATTCGAGTCAACTATAAAAAGACAAATTACCCAATTAAAAAATGAGCCGAGAATTTGATTAGACATTTCTCCAAAGAAGATATATGAATGGCCAATAAGGATATGAAAAGATGCTCAACATATTAGTCATCAGAGAAATGCCAATTAAAATCACAAGATTCCACATCACACCCATGACAATATCTATAATAAAAAAGATACTGATTTTGTATCCTGAGACTTTGCTGAAGTTGCTTAGGTAGGGAGGGAAATCCATTTGCATATTTTCTTTTTCCTCAAAGAAGTTTCAGGAGAGAATCAAATTCTTAAGGCTTTCAAAATAGCGAATATAAATGAAGTGATGATATGATTGAATACAGAGAAAGACTTGAGTTTTCGGAGCAAATATGTGGGCTACTACTTAAAAAAAAAAGAAGGCGATTCCTCAAGGATCTAGAACTAGAGTACCATTGACCCAGCCATCCCTATACTGGGTATATACCCAAAGAATTATAAATCATTGCTTGCTATAAAGACACCAACCACACGTATGTTTACTGCGGCACTATTCACAATAGCAAAGACTTGGAAACCAACCCAAATGTCATCTGTGACAGACTGGATTAAGGGAAAATGTGGCACATATACACCAGTGGAATTACTATGCGCCCATAAAAAAGGATGAGTTAGTGTCCTTTGTAGGGACATGGATGCAGCTGAACCATCATTCTCAGCAATCTATTGCAAGACAGAAAACCAAACACTGCATGTCTCACTCATAGGGGGAATTGGAACAATGAGATCACTTTGGACACAAGAAAGGGATCATCACCACCGGTCCTATTTGTGGGAGGGAGGGGAGGATAGCATTAGAGATATGACCTAATTGTAAATGATGTAGTTAATGGGTGCAGCACACCGCAACATGGCACATGTATACATATGTAACAAACCCTGCATGTTGTGCAGCATATACCCTAGAACTTAAAGCACAAAATAAATAAATAAATACATAAAAATAAAAAAGACACAATAAGAAGTGTTAGCAAGGATATAGAGATGTCAGAATCCTCATACCTTGGGACTGTAAAATGGTTGCAGCCATTTAAAAAACAGCCTGGCATTTTCTCAGAATCTCAACATAAAGTTATCATGTCATGCAGCAATTCCATCCTAGGTATATACTTAAGAATTGAAAACATACATACACACAAAAACTCTTATGTATTATTTACAATAAGCCAGGTTCTGGAGGTTACATCCTCAACATATTTAGGGGACCATCATTCAGCCAACCACTGTTTGCAAGATCAAAAGCTTCCTCATGGGTACATCTGAGGCCCTCTTTTAAGGCATGGGTATAATCACTGTGCCAGCAAGCTGTGCTATTCTAGAGGCCCCAAGGAGGAGTTCATCTACTTTTCTGAAGGCCTAATTTATACCCACAGAGGGGCTTGGGAACCAGGTTAGATTTTTATCGGTAACAACTACTACCACTACTTTATGTTCAATCTGCATGACTAACCAGAGTAAGCAGTGTTTGCCTGAGTTTGTGTGGAAATGGAGGGAAAGAAAAGAAAGATGATTGGTGATCCCTTTCTCTTCTTTTGTGCCCTTTATCTTTCCAAATGCAAGTCTAATCACCTTGCAGGAGCGTTGACAAGAAGCCCTGCTGCCTGGGATCCTCCAGAGATCCTGTATGAGGCTGTGGACTTGGCTACTTTCCACTCCACAACATAGAGCCCCATCTATGACACTGAGTAGTACATTCCCTCTCAGACTTCTTGCCATGAGCCCTTAGTGCATGTGACCTACGGTGCTAGGGATGCTATATGGAGGAGTGAGTGAGGTCTATAGTTGGATATTGTGAATTCCAGATGATGTCAGACAAAGAACCAGCTTAATGCTTAACATGGTTTGGCTGTGTCCCCACCCAAATCTCATCTTGAATTCCTAGGTGTTGTGGGAGGGACCCAGTGGGAGGTAACTGAATCATGGGGGCAAGTCTTCCCTGTGCTATTCTCATGATACTGAATAAGTCTCATGAGATCTGATGGTTCTTCAAAGAAGAGTTCCCCTGCACAGGTTTTCTTTTTGCCTGCTGCCATTCATGTAAGACATGACTTGCTCCCACGTAAGACATGACTTGCTCCTCCTTGCCTCCTACCATGATTGTGAGGCCTCCCCAGCCATGTGGAACTGCGAGTTCATTAAACCTCTATCTTTTGTAAATTGCCCAGTCTCTAGTATGTCTTTATCAGCAACGTGAAAACAAACAGATACAAGGCTTAAGCACCCAGTTTCTGGAGTTAGATTGCCTGGGTCTAAATCTGGACTGTATGATCTTGGGCAAGTCGGAAAATCTTGCAATGTCTCAGTTGCCTTATCTATAAAATGGAGACAATTGCAGTTCCTAGTTCTAGGGTTGCTGCAAGGATTGAATGAGATAATCTGAGTCAAGCTTTCAGCATGGTGCCTGGCATCTAGAAGCACTCAACTTATGATGGCTCTTCTGGATAATGTGTCCCCCCCTTGGGGACTCTTAGGACATGGATTTGCTGGTTGACTCACCAAGGTTATGCTGACAATATGTGTGAGGAGAAATGTACTGAGTCTCATCTTTAGTCTTGTAGATAGAGACTATTTACAGGAGGCAATGCTATGAGGAAGGGAGAAATGTATAAAATTTAGACCCAACCTTCCTGGTACATAGCATCTGAAAGAGATGATAAAATAAATCTAAAAGTTTTTTTTTTTTTAAATAATTGTCACAAGGCTAAGGCAGCTGGGTCATACTGTAAGAATCGAGAGGAAACCAGAGGGATCTGGGGCTGTGGGAAGGAGGGACAGTTTCCTACAGAATGCAATGCTCCGACAACTTGTATATCTCTGTGCATGCCATTCTTTTGATTCTCTGAATTTGTTTCCTTTTCTGATTGGTTGGTGTCCATGTATAGTGAAGCGTGCTACATGGAAAGATGATTGGAAGCCGATTCCATAAGGACAGAGCTTGCTGACTTGAAGGCCTCACAGGAGAGTGTTCAGTAGGACCATCAGTCAGAGCAGTTGGCTTCTCCAGAGAAATGTCTTCCCATCTCCTGCCTGAGCCAGCAAGAGGTGGATGTAATCAACCTGAAAACTGAGTTCCGAAGCTAAGTAGGAAAAGGAGGCTGATGAAGGTATCTACCTATTCACTTCACCTTCCTGTGTCCAGGAAGTTGCCTTACTCTCTCAAGCTCCTCGGATGTCCTCTTCAAATCAGGGTGACTATATTAGCTTCCCAGGGCAAAATGCCATAAACTGGGTGGCTTAAAACCCAAACATATTCTCTCACAGTTCTGGAGAACAGAAGCTCCAAATTCAGATTTCAGCAGGGTGGTTTCCTGCTGGAAGTTCTCAAGGAGAGTTCCACGCCTCTCTCCTGGCTTCAAGTGGCTGCTGGCCATCCTTGGTGTTCCTTGGCTGGTGGCAGTACAGTCGCTGGTCTCTGCCTTCATCTTCGCATGGCCTTCTCCCCTGTGTCTCTGTCTGCATCTTTCTTTTTTTTTTCTTTTTTTTTTTTTCTGGAGACAGAGTCTTGCTCTGTTGCCCAGGCTGGAGTGCAGTGGTGCGACCTTGGCTCACTGCAACCTCCGCCTCTGGGTTCAAGCAATTATCTTGCCTCAGCCTCCCTAGTAGCTGGGATTACAGGCATATGCTACCACACCCAGCTAATTTTTGTATTTTTAGTAGAGACGGGGTTTCTCCATTTTGGCCAGGCTGGTCTCGAATTCCTGACCTCAAGTGATCCACCTGCCTTGGCCTCCCAAGCTGGGATTACAGGCATGAGTCACCACACTCAGCCAATCTTTCTGTCTAAGAGCTCTTCTGATTGGATTCAGGGCCCATTCTATTTTAGAGTGATAGCATCCTGAGATCCTTGCCTTTATAATACCTACCAAGACCCTTACAGTAAGTAAGGTCACATTCTGAGGTTCTAGGTGGATGGATATCTTGCAGGGAACACAATTCAACCCAATACAGTAAATGCATAGTTTTCTTTCAAACTAAGACATGTTTGGAATCTACAAATACTAAACTGGACGGAATGCCACATAGTAAGTATCCTCGCCTGGGCACAGTGGGCTGTATGGCCGCCCTCCAGCTAACCATGCTCCCCGCATTTTCCCCTGGGAGGGATGAGGAACAGCTGCAGGCCCTGTGGGTTGAAAAAGTGAATGTGGAGGTTGAACTATTCTTAATACAGAGTGTCAGAGGCACTAGTGCCTCTCATTTTTGAGTTTTCCCAACGATCTCTTGCAAAATTCACTCGCTTCTTGTTGAGTCCTCTCTTTCAAGACCACAGAAGTTGAAACCCAAGTCACTTTCCACTTGTCCATCTGCTTTCCCTCTTCTAAACTTGTAATTTTTTTAATTAAAAGCAATTTTTTTTCAGACAGTGTCTCGCTCTGTCGCCCAGGTTGGAGTGCAGTTTTGTGATCTCGGCTCACTGCAACCTCTGCCTCTCGGGTTCGAACAATTCTGCCTCAGCCTCCTGAGTAGCTGGGATTACAGGCAGGCAACACCATGCCTGGCTAATTTTTGTACTTTTAATAGAGATGTTCGTTTCACCATGTTGGTCAGACTGGTCTCAAACTCCTGACCTCAAGTTATTGGCCTGCCTTGGCCTCCCAAAGTGCTGGGATTATGGGCGTGAGCCACTGCGTCCAGCCTTCTGAACTCTTTTTTGATATCCTTTCCTGTTATCCTCCTTTCTTTCCTCTTTATTAATCATTTTGCTGTCATATCAGTAGAAAACTGACAGTGAGGAACATGGTACTTCAAGAGTGGGAAAGGAGTGGAGATAAGTCTGTGTGCCCCATCTATTTTCATGTAGAAAGATGTGTGCAATAGAAAATTGCATTTTGATTTTATCTTGCATATTAAAACATAAGACACGAATAAATGTAAGGGAAACTTTAGCAATAAGTTTCAAAATTTCAAAGGAAACTCCAATATACTATAATAATTAAATAGCACTCCAATAGATTCTTTTTAGAGTGATATTTAATGTCATTGAGGATATGGGAGAATAAGAAGGTCTCACACACTGCTGGTGAAATACTAATCAGCAGACTTTTCTAAAGAACAATTTGACATCAGCTTCCAAATGCCCGAAAAATGTGCATAGCCATTTACCCAGTTTCAACTCTAGGAAGTTATCTAGAAGAAAAATAAAAAGAAGATTTGCTAAAGTCTTATACATGAGAATATGTATCACAAAAACTGCATAAGTCAAAATCATTCCAAATATGAGAATGGGAATAGTTACATAAACTAGAGGGTGTCCATATGATATAGCATTCCATGCATCCATCAGGTATCATGTTTTAAAAGAATGTTTAATGATATTGCCAGATACCATGATATTATTTAAAATTTAAAAGGCAGGTTACAAAGCAGTGTGTTCCTATTGACTCCCAATTTTTAAAAAATGTTATGCATTGTTGGCCGGGCGCAGTGGCTCATGCCTGTAATCCCAGCACTTTGGGAGGCCAAGGCGGGTGGATCACGAGGTCAGGAGATCGAGACCATCCTGGCTAACACAGTGAAATCCCGTCTGTACTAAAAATACAAAAAATTAGCTGGGCGTGGTGGCGGCACCTGTGGTCCCAGCTACTCGGGAGGCTGAGGCAGGAGAATGGCGCACACCCGTGGGGCGGAGCTTGCAGTGAGCTGAGATCACACCACTGCCCTCCAGCCTGGGCGACAGAGCGAGACTCCATTTCAAAAAAATAAATAAATAAAACAAATAAAATAAAATGTTATGCATTGTAAATACAAGGCAGCTTGGGTATATGTCAGAATGTTAAAGTTTAGCATCTCTGAGTGATGAGATTATAAGTAGTATTAATTGCTATTTTTGTGTTGTCCTGCTTCTATATGTCCCATAATAAACATGTATTAATGTGCACTGCTGCTATATTAAGAAACAAACACAACAAGGCAATTTGTATTTGTCAATACAAAAAATGAACACAGCGACAGAAAAAAATAATCTGAGTCCTTATCCCTTCCCCTTGTGCAGTGTTCTTTGCACGGTAGAAGGTTAAGCTATTTAGGGAATGGAATCTATACGTACTCCCCGGGGAAGACAGCCCTCTTCCTACCAGCTGTCCCCTCTGAACCAAGGCATCTGCTTTGCAGACTTTCTGACCCCAGAATGCTTCTCGAAGCTTGGCTTGTTCACATGTCAGTAAACTCTTTGGTCCTTGGGGCTGAAAGAGATTGCTTTTCTTTTCACTACTAATTTAGAGAAAAATTTTGAACAGTCTTTTGTATTCCCTTTCTTTCCTTCTGTAGTGAGCTCCTTCTACAAGTCACCTAGTTGGGAGGGCAGCAATAAGTTGCGACCACTTATTGTACGGCGATTTCAGTAGTTGTACCTACTGCAATAGGTTGTGACATGACATTCTTTCTTAATGTGCAGTCATTAACCTTGCCCCAAAAGGTAATCTTTTGGTTAGATAAATAATCTTGAACTTATTCCGCTTCGGGTATTAATCAAGTACTTGAGGCTCCTTTTTCTCTTCAAAGGTATTGATTGAATGGCTCCTAATAATAATAATAATAAACCCAGACACCCAACTCTCCCTTTATCCCATATCTTATCTCCCCTAATCCTATTAACCAGAGCTGAGATGCTGTATAATTTCTGATACTTGTATCATTGTGCCTATTCCTTTTTTCACCTAACTTATTATGCTTTCAAGGCACCCTCCTCCTGCTCATCTTAGTTTCTTGCTCAGTTTTTGTGTGTGTGTGTGTGTGTGCATGTATGTGTTTTAAAACACACAGCCAAACAGGCAAATAGTAGAACAATTAGATATGTTTGTGCATACTTGATAATCTCTTTGGGTTTAAAAAGGTAAGACTCCTTATTCAGGTTATTTCATGAGCATTTCTATATTGCTCTTCTTTTGGTATCCTTAGATTCTGAGACGAAAATTAGGACATGTGGTTTGACAAAGCATTTTTCCCCTGATGTTTAAATATCTATTTGTTCAAAATACAAATAAGAGATACAAATTAAAGAATAATTTAGTTTAAAAGTTACTTGTGTTGATAATAATAAAGTGAGATAACATCTAGACCGTTTTAGGAAATCCACAGCACCCGGCTATTGGATTGTTACACTTCGTTTGATGAGTGTGTGTGTGTGTGTGTGTGTGTGTGTCCTGGTGTATTATGTTCAGAGATGCTCAATCTACTTTGTATACAAGTAGCATTATATAAATAATTCCATGGATATTATAATATGTAATATCTCAAATCACAGTTTACATTTGCCTAATCAACTCATTAACTTATCAGCTCCAAACACATTTAACACTGAGCAGCAATTGTCTCATGGCAGGCTATTGCTTGCTATTCTCAGCTGCCAGACGAAGGAATGCTAAAAAGAGCCTTTGTAGATTGGGAAACCTATGCTTGAAAAGAAATGACGCTGCCTGCAAGGAACACAGAGCGGGCGTTTTTAGAACAAGAGTTCCAGATTCCTGTGACTCAGGTGAGTGTGTTACTCTCCTGCCTGCTCCAATGTTTATCTGATTATGGAAGTTGCTCATTAGAAATAATTTATTTTAAAAAGTGAACTATAGGAAAACAAAAAGAAAAATAACTCAATTTCAGCACTCAGAGACAACTTCTGTTGACATTTTGACTTATTATCTTTTAATAATTTTGCTATATAAAGCGCTTGTACTGAATATATAATTTTGATATCCCGCCTTTTTTTTTTTTTTTTTTTTCTTACTTAACATAAAATGTCAAGCACCCCCCCCCCCCCCCCCCTTTTTTTCTATTTAACTATTCTATTTAACTAAATGCTCTCAAGGATATATTTTTTTTCACTGTGCAAACTCCAAAATGTTAGAGCTGTTTATTTTGCTAACCAGAGTTTATCAGGTGACTAAGGTAGTGCCTGGACACAGTAGGCAATTAATAGAGAGTAACCAAATGTTCATATATATTAATGAATGAGCTTTAATTAGCTTATTTACTCTTCAGTTGTGGACAATATTTTAAAATAAATAATATTGCCATGAATACTTTTGGGCATATTTAAAAATCACCTGCTTTCGGGGTTCTTTCCTGAAAATTGATTTCCTAAAATTATAACTACCAAGTCATACAGCACAAACCTTGTTATGGCCCTTGATGCAAACGGTTTTTCATTTATAGTGCCTAGCTTCAAGAAGACCAGTAGATTATGGATGAAAATAATTTCTATGGATAGAACACAAACAACCAGTTAATAAAATAATCCAACTATGACTTTGCTGAAATAATTTAACCAAGAGAGCTTACTAGTCAGAGATAATAAGAAACAGTTGCCCATGTGTCCACATGTTCATCCTACATTTAACATTAGGAGGATTCATTCATTTATTCAATAAATACATATTGTGTGCTAATAATGAATTACGTACTAAGCCCCGGGAAAAACCACAGTGAGGACTGTCTCTGGCTTTATGAGGCTTATAGCTGAGTTGGGGAGATAGAAGCCTCTGAAGAGGTAGGCGCCATCTGGGAGTATTGAGTCAGAGGGAGACCTCAGGGTTCATTTCTTTGAGTAATTTGGGGAAACCACATGTAATTTGCCTATTTCATAACATTTAGCGGTTCTTCTCTCAGGGAAGGGATATTCAACATCATCAGAATTTGGAGAGGAATGAGAGTTAGTGTAAAGCACATATGAATTCAAATCAACAGTTAGAAACAGAGGTCTGAATAGACTCAGTAGAAAAACTCCAGCAACTGGCTGGGAGCAGTAGTTCACACCTGTGATCCCAGCACTTTGGGAGGCTGGGGAGGGTGGATCACTTGAGGTCAGAAGTTCAAGACCAGCCTGACCAACATGGTTAAACCCTCTCACTACTAAAAATATGAAAATCACCTGGGCATGGTGGCAGGTGCCTGTAATCCCAGCTACTGAAGAATCACTTGAACCGGGGAGGTGGAGGTTGGAGTGAGCTGAGATTGCACCACTGCACTCCAGCCTGGGTGACAGAGCGAGATGCCATCTCAAAAAAAAAAAAAGAAAAAGGAGAAAAACTCCAGCAGCTCTAGCCTGGGCAACAGAGACTCTGTGTCTGAAAAAAGAGAGAAAGAAAGATGGAAAAGCTCCAGCAGAAGTCCTGGTGGTGATCGTTTAACTTCCCAAGGCCTTGGTTTTTCACCTATAAAATAAAGAATTAAAATTTCAAGCCCAGCTCCAACCCTCCTCAAAATCTAAGCTTCAGGGGTCTCTGCCTACTGGTTTAGAGATAACCTCCACGCTGCCTCATAATATTCACTGCTCTCTAAAGGTAGAACTTCAAGGTCATAGACAAATGAGACTTAAGAATCTTCCTGGCCCAGTGCGGTGTCTCACACCTGTAATCCCAGCACTTTGGGAGGCCGAGGCGGGCAGATCACAAGGTCAGGAGATCGAGACCATCCTGGCTAAGACGGTGAAACCCTGTCTCTACTAAAAAATACAAAAAATTAGCCGGGCATGGTGGCGGGCACCTGTAGTCCCAGCTACTCGGGAGGCTGAGGCAGGAGAATGGTGTGAACCCGGGAGGCAGGGCTTGCAGTGAGCCGAGATTGCACCACTGCACTCCAGCCTGGGTGACAGAGTGAGACTCCGTCTCAAAAAAAAAAAAAAAAAAAATCTTCCTGAGCTACCCCATGATTACCTTCTTCAAAATATTTGTCTTTATAATCAATTGGCAAAATCATGTCCCCATCTACCTTGTGCCCACTCATCTGAACAGCACATCCATTTCTCTCTGGTGTGTTGGCCATACTCAGCCCTCAGCCCAGAGCATCCGGGAGCACATACCTGATTCTCTGTACACTATTCCTCGGCTTAGAGTGTGTCTTAGAATGAAAAAATGGCAGATTTCTACTGTCGTGTAAATATTGATACATAACTTGTTTGTTTATTTGTTTGTTTTTGAGACAGAGTCTCACTCTGTTGCCGAGGCTGGAGTGCAGTGGCGTGATCTTGGCTCACCGCAACCTCCGTCTCCTGGGTTCAAGAGATTCTCAAGCCTCCACCTCTGGAGTAGTTGGGATTTTAGGTGCGTGTCACCATGCCCAGACAATTTTTGTAATTTTTAGTAGAGACAGGATTTCGCCATGTTGGCCAGGCTGGTCACAAACTCCTGACCTCAAGTGATACATCTGCCTCTGGCCTCCCAAAGTGCTAAGATTACAGGTGTGAGCCACTGTGCAAGCTGATACATTGTATCTCTCTCTTTTTTTTTTGATGTAGAGTCATAGAGGATGTTTCATGCATGTCCCCTCCTAGATGAGCAGTAGCCTGGGACACTTGTTGGATGGTACTGAGAGGGTCAGGGATGGCCATCCCATGCCCTTGGTGCTAATGCTTAGTAATGGAAGGAAGTAGCATCTAGGGTAGAACAGAAATAAAATCAGATAAAACCATCTAGCTTCATTTGCCAATCTGAAGGATGCATGCACAGAAAATAGTCCAGCCAATAGGAGGGAAACCAGATGAGTCAAGAGGGTTGAGAGTGGCTGTGGGGGCCTCTGTAGCAGCCTTTTCCAGGCACCTTATCACCACTGGGGATGGCAGAGAGCTACCACTAAGGCAACAACTGGACCCAGCCAACTATTAACTGACTAGAACAGTCCTAGCAGGCAGGATCCTGACTGGCTGGAAGCCAGCAGCAGATTTCCCTGGAACTGTCACACCAGCTCAGAGCCAAGGAGCATACGGGGGAGCCCCTGAGTCATCTGTGTTCTGTTGAAGCGCTTCAAGAGACACTGTGCAATGCTCACAGTTGGGTATTGAGTGACACCAAATGACTTTGTTTGGCCTGCTGTATAAACTATCGTTACAATAGATTTTACTTGATTGGAATGCACTTCCTTAGGATACTGTGTCGCTAGGAAGCTCATTAACAGGGAGTTGATGTCAGCCTTCAGGGCTGCTCAATGGATAGCCTTTGTCCAACCATTCTGGACAGATGACCAGGATGACAGACCGCTAGACCGCTCTGGTTTGGAGGTCCTAACAGTCATTAAGGGAACGAATGAAGATGAGTTAAAAGAGAGAAAACATCTCCTTCATGAGATGTTAGAAGACACCGGCATTCTTCATAGTCCCCTCCCCTCCTCGGGCCCACCCTCCCCACCCACTTAAAAGCCAGCAAGAAAGTGATGCCTCTACACAACCGTGATCATGCCAGGGAGGCTGTACAGTCACCTCACTTGTTCTTGTGTGTTTGGACAACTTGAACTTTTACTCTTTCTTCACGTTAATAACTCTAGGGCTAAATTAGTACTGTGTACTAGTTTAAAATTTTCCTATGGGAACCTGCACCATCTCTTCTTGTACTAGCTGTACTTCCTTTAGTGAATAGTAGCAAATATGCTACCCAGTTTCAAAGCCATATTTGGTGACTTCTCTATGATCCAGTCAGAAGTGACAAAAGAGGTAATGTGGCCAGCTTTATCTGACTTTTGATAAGAAATTTAATTCTTTTTCAAGAAAAGTTTGCCAAATGTTTACATTAAAAAATAAATATATCGGCCGGGTGTGGTGGTTCACCCCTGTAATCCCAGCACTTTGAGAGGCCAAGGAGGGTGGATCATGAGGTCAAGAGATCGAGACCATCCTGGCCAACATGGTGAAAAACATGGTGAAAACCTGTCTCTACTAAAAATACAAAAATTAGCTGGGTATGGTGGCACGCGCTTACAGTCCCAACTACTCGGGAGGCTGAGGCAGGAGAATCGCTTGAACCTGGGAGGTGGAAATTGCAGTGAGCCAAGATCGCACCACTGCACTCCAGCCTGCCAACAGAGTGAGATTCTGTCTCAAAATAAATAAATAAATGAATAGCAAATGCCATTTTACCCAAATTAGTATAAGCTCTGTTTTGAATTTAGTGATGAATTGTTTACCTGAATGAAGATTTATTCAATAATCAACAAACATTAATTGATTTCTCACTGCTGGCTTAGAGTTGTGTTAAATCCTATGAGGTTTGTATTGATAAATGAGATAACTCTTGCTTTCAAATAACTCACAGTCTCTTGAGGGAGACATATTATAAAACATTAGTGCACACAGTGATTCATATTTGGGTGTAAGTAAGCACAGGGGCATATGGAGTTACCTTGGGGACTCTGGAAAGGGAACATCAGCCTCAGAAGGGAACCCACTGAAATGCTAAGGTCTTCTACAACCACTTGTATGAATCCTTGTTTCTTTGAGCATATTCCATGGTCTCTACATGTTACGTGGGTAGATATCCCATTCTCTTCAGGTTTTTCCTCAAATAGCACCCTCCTATTGAGGCCTTCCCTGACCACCCTATTTAAAATTGTACCCTCTGCGTGGGCCCCCACTCCATTTTCCCCAATCCTCTTCCATGTCTTTTTCTTTCTACGTAGCACCTGTCACTATCTGACATCATATCTATTTTACTTTTTATTTGTTATTATTATTATTAATCAACTATGTCCCTCTTCCCCTCACTAAAGAGGTAATCTCCAGTCTTTCACAGCAGTATTCTCAGCATCTGGAATCATGGCTGTCATAGAGGAGGTGCCCAATAAATATTTGTTGGCTGAAAGCAAGGATGAAAGTTGTATCATTTGTGCAAAGTCAAGAGTATATCCAATGGCCTATGTGTTTTTCTTTTATTTTTTACATATCCAAAAATTTTAAGAAGAAAATATTAGATACAAGTGAGGATAAAAAGAGTCATCTTGCAATTGATAAATTAATACATGTTTATTGAGTGTCCACTGCATCCTAGGCATAGTGTTGGATTGTATGGTGAATATAATAAAGCCCAACAGAGATCTTTGCCTTCAAATATTTTACAATTTAATTGGGGAAGAACACATGAAACAATGTATGAAAAGATAAATAACAGGGTTTGAGGACCAATATAGAAAAAGAATATGAGACATTTCTGGTAGAAAAAGAGAATTAGCTAAAGGAATATTGTCTTAGTCTGGTTTGCTATAATGAAAGTGTTATCGACTGGGTTGCTTATAAACAATAGGAATATATTGTCACAGGTCTGGAGGCTGGAAATTAGAGGCCATGGTGCTAGTAAGTTTGGGTTCTGGTGAGGGTTCTCTTCTAGGCTGCAGATTTCCTACTTCTTATTTTATGCTCATGTGGCGGAAAGAGGGTTACAGAGCTCTCTAGGGACCCTTATGAGGGCACTAATTCCATTCCCGAGGGGTCCACTCTTATGACCTTAATTATCTCCTACAGGCCCCACCTCCTACTACCATCACATTGGTGGTTAGGATTTAAGCATATAAATTTGGGGGGGACTCAAACATTCAGTCCATAACAAATATCGAATCAACTTTGGCTATGAGTTGACAAAGAGTAGGATTCTTCGTCAGGAAAAGTTTCCTGGAAAATACAAAACTTAACCTTTGGTGCAAGATTTAAGAAGAAAGAGATGAGACCTATGGGGCAGGGATGATGGTGGTAGAGGGGTAGTGTGTGTCTGAGGGCACATCAGTTGTGGGGAAGACTGTGCAAAGTTGTGGCACTGGGAAGTGCACCATGGCATGAAACAGTCATTAGGTGTTTACCTGTGGGTTCTTTAGAAATGTTTTCTTGGGAAACTGTAAACTAAAATCTCATCCCAACGATACTATCTTTGCCCCAACCATTCTGAACTTTCTTGCCGCCTAAGAACATACATGATATTTTGAGAAAAGCCAACGGTAGTTGAGGGTCAAGCTGGGTAAATAAAGTGACTGATCAAGCCAGGCAATACTGTTCAGGGCCTCACACTCCAGTTCTCGTCTATCATTTCTCCAAACTACTTTTGCTAGCCCTTTGCATATGGAAATGTTTCCTCTGCTTCCATATCTATTGGGATTTACCCCCTTTGAATTTAGATTACTTGTGATGGCAAGAAATTATTCCTGTGACTCAAGAACAATGTAGGACAAAGAACACAAATTCATCTTTTAACTCCAATTTTTCATAAAATGCCATTGCAGGTCATTATTTAATTATTAGATGAGCTTCATTGGCTTGGTCAAAGGAGGTATTTAACTTTGACCTTAATCAAAGGGAGCAGTTGGGAGGTGGCTCCATCTTGTGAACAGATTTGAAGACACTCAGTGACCTATTTCACTTCTCCCATCCCCTTATGCCCTGCTATACCCAAGTATACTCATCAGATAGACATTGGCCTCAGGCCTGAGTTCTCAAATACTCATATGACTGTCTATATTGATAGATAATCCCTGAAGTTTGCTTGCCTCTGCTTTCCTGGGAAGATATTATTTCCAAATTCTCCAGCATTTGGTTTGATTTGTGTGTGTGTGTGTGTGTGTGTGTGTGTGTGTGTGTTGTGTATAGAGGGATTGATAATTGCTAAACCATGCCTGTTTTACATATAAATGGAAAGGCTGGGCCAGGCATGATAGCTCACACCTGTAATCCCAGCACTTTGGGAGGCCGAGGTGGACAGATCGCCTGAGATCAGGAGTTTGAGACCAGCCTGACCAAAAGGGTGAAACCCTGTCTCTACTAAAAATACAAATATTAGCTGGGCGTGGTGGCAGGCTCCTGTAATCCCAGCTCCTCGGGAGGCTGAGGCAGGAGAATCACTTGAACTTGGGAGGCAGAGGTTGCCGTGAGCTGAGATCATGCCACTGCACTCCAGCCTGGGCACCAAGAGCAAAACTCCGTATCAAAACTACTACTACTAATAAAATAAATAAATAAAGATCAATAATAGATTAAACATTCAGAATTCATGGAATTTCTTTCCTTTATAGAAACTTGAAGAAAATTTTGACAGGACCAAATACTAATGGATAACATTGAAAAGGCAGACTTGATTACTGTGACTTTGAAAGTCATTCATCTCCATGTATCTAACCCAGCGTGGACTATCAGGGAGGGGAGAAGTCAGTGTAGATATCAGTTAGGGTAGAGTTTCACTAGCTGCTGACAAATAGGTTCTAAGTGCAAGGGATCACTTGGTAAGAACAGGCCTTGTGAAAAGTGACAAGGTCAAGTTTCAGGAATGGCAGTTCAATTGTCACTTCGGCTCTTAACATCTGCAACTTACAGCCTGTAAGGCATGAAGGAGCCCACTAGTTATACAGTCCTGGAATTTATAAGGCATTAAAATAGAAAGGGAGCCAAGGAGGATAATTCATTTTCCCAAATTCACACTTAATTATTCTAGCATTTTTCATTGCTGCCTAATGTGGGATAGACTTGTTTCCAAGGTTGGGTTGTATATTCCTTGAATATAGGACAGCGTATTTGTACTCATATCATCTTTACTTGGGTTTTAGCAAATGTTGCACCCAATGGAAACATTCAAAGATCTGCCGAGTTACTGCAGGGATTGACCATTTGTAATGGGCTATTATTGAGTCTCACAGTATCTGTAGAAACAGACAGAGGGCAGAAAAGAAGGAGGGGGAGAGCAAAGTACATACTGCTACACAAAACAACAAAAGACAAATTATTTTACAGCAGACTTTTCTACCCCACCACAGCTCTCATAGCTGTGCAAGTCATTTAGTTACGTGGTTTTAGTTCTTATTTGTGATTGCTGTCAGATCTATAATTTTAAAGGCAATGTAATAACTGATGTTTAAACAGGAAAATAGAGACCGCGGTATTTGCAATGAAATGCAGGAAGGACAGGAAAACATGAGCTGGTTGGCATTTTGTAGATCATTATTGCCCTTGCTTAATAATGTAATAGATGCTTCGAAATTGCTTTGAAGTAGTTGCCAACTTCTTCACAGTGCTGTGAAATCTGATACTTCTGCCTTTAAACAGTGTGTGAAAGTGCAAATGGTAGTACTTGTGAATTCATTCAGCAACTTCCAAACTGTAGTCTGGGCAGGGAATGGGAATATGAAGACTGAGAAAGGAGGAGGAAATGGTCTCTGCAAGATTCCATGGTTGGATGTCAGATTTGGCTGACTTAGAGTTATGCAGACTTGAACTTTACAGAGATAAACAGTGGTCTTCCCAAAGGATCTAAAGGAATTAAAAGAAGGAACTTTGATCTTCTTAACACTTTCTATTTAATGTAATAAGCTCATGGTAGAGTTAAGTGAAAGGCAGCTCAACCCACATTTAACAAAAACACTTACTGGGATACCAAATTTAATAGATGGCTTTTAGAAGGTGGAAATTTGTATCCAAATCATAAAGGGAAGTAGGTCAGAAGAATATTTCTTGTGCTTGAACTGAGATGACTACAGCAGAAGACTGGCCCAGTCTTTTGTGGAAATGGTTTTCTGTTATCTGACTTCCCTTCCTGAGCAGGTGGTCCATGTGCTGAAGTTTTCAAAAATGTCAAGAGGCATTTTTATAAGTGTCATAAATGTCATACAGGAAACTAGGGAAGCTTTCTTCGCAGAGCTGTGTTATGACCTTGGCTATACACGTAATCCCTGTTGCATTCAGGGAGAACATGATAACTAGATTTTTGTCCTTGCCCAATTTGCCTGCTAACGAAGTGGGTTAGAACAAAGGTTGACTGCCTGCCCGCTCACTGCCTTCTGCATTGTGTAAGAGAGAAGTCTGAATCTGTGGCTTTATATATTTCTGAAGCAACAAGCTACTAAGTTAGAAGAGCAGAGTGATGGCTTTCTTGTGTCACAAACTGGGACATTCAAAGTAGTCATGTATTAAAATCAAGAAGGCTTTATTTGAATACTGGTGAAGAACAGTTAAGTTTCCTTGCAAGAGTGTATCATATAGGGACAGTGTAGATCTCCATAAAACTTTCCTCAATAAAGGAAATATTCTATATTTGCATTGTCCAAGCATGGTAGCCACAAGCCACATGTGACTACTGAACCCGAAGAACTGAATGTTTAGTTTTACTTATTTATAATTCACTTAAATTTAAATAGCCCCATACGTTTGGTGGAGTCTATATTGGACAGCACAGTCCTAGAAAAACAGCAGCAGCAATGTGATCACCTGCTTCATGTACAATTTAAAATTGTGGAGACAATGTTCAGTTTATGTTTTTAACGTATTGGGAGTTTCCATTAATTTTTCTCGTGAAGCTGCAAGGCTGATCATAAAATAAGATGTTTCTGCAATATAAGACTCTCATTAAAAAAAGAAAAGAAAATAAAAAAACCCTGAGGTTACAGGTGTTCCTGGAGAAAGACTGATGATTATTTCTTGGCCAACATTTGCTGTGATGAAAAGTGGTATGTTTCAAGCATTTTACCACTACCAGTCATTTTTGGATGCTGGGTTTCTGCACTTCCGTCGGTGTTGGAGAGCTGTCTAACTCCTTTCCAAGCCACATATTAGGAAAACAATAACAGATAGAGGAAGATGTGCTCAGTGTGAGAAAACGTTGAACAGGGCAGGTCCCAACTTGCTACCAGGTCAGTCCATACGTGACTGTACATCACTTATTTGGAATTTGGAACATGCTGTCTTATGGAAGCACTTTCATAATTTGCTAGTTTCCAAGGCTCATCCATGGTAGTCGATTTTGCCCATGATGGGGCTGAAGAGTGGTATATTTATAATACAAATATCAGAAAATACTTCTGTGGAATAGAAGTTAATGGAAGCCCACATCAAAATCCAGCAATATTAATTCACTAATACTACTCTCCATAAAGAAATAAACATTACATAGAAACTAGTTTTTGTTTTGTTTTGTTTTTAAGTGTTGACTGCTCAGTGAAAAGCAGATTAAGCTTAGAATTAGAGGGAAACTTCTGGGGACATTCTAAAGAAGACATTTTGAATATTCTGGGCTCATTTTTAAGGGTGTTTGCATTTATTTATCCTAACCCTATATTTTGCTCCAAATATTTCATTTCACAGTTGATGGTTTAGCTTTTCGTATTCGTAGGCATGTTAGTAATGCTGTTCTTAGACTCCCTAAGTAGCCTTATTTTGATTTGTGAGTGGAACAAAGAGAAGGAGATAAAGAAAAATTGAGAGGAAGAAAGGAACTGATATATAATGGACAGAAGTTGAAAGAAAGAAAAAAGGACAATGTCAAAATTTAGGATGGCTGCTGGAGGTGAAATTCACAGACTTGTGAATAATAATAACCATCCTCCACTGAGAGAGCATGTCCACCCATCACCCGGAGCTGGACTAGATCATTTACATTAATTATTTCATGTAATTCTCATGACAACCATCTGAAGCAGGTAGGTGTTTTCCCTTTATTGCTCAGATGGAGAAACCGAAGTTTAGAGATTAAACAGCTCACTCAATGTATATCCCACCCCCTCCAGGTAAAAGCAGCCTGGGCCGGGCGCGGTGGCTCAAGCCTGTAATCCCAGCACTTTGGGAGGCCGAGACGGGCGGATCACGAGGTCAGGAGATCGAGACCATCCTGGCTAACGTGGTGAAACCCCCCCATCTCTACTAAAAAATACAAAAAAAAACTAGCCGGGCGCGGTGGTGGGCGCCTGTAGTCCCAGCTACTCCAGAGGCTGAGGCAGGAGAATGGCGTAAACCCGGGAGGCGGAGCTTGCAGTGAGCTTAGATCTGGCCACTGCACTCCAGCCTGGGCGACAGAGCGAGACTCCGCCTCAAAAAAAAAAAAAGAAAAAAAAAAAGGCAGCCTGGATTTACACCAAGCCTCCTGACTGCTTAGTGCTACCCTGTGTGGGGTGAGAGATGGAAAGGTGGGTGACCGTGGGGTGTAGGAGTCTTTTGAGAAGGATGAAAAGAGGTGCTGAAGGGGAGTGTTTAATTGATTTCTGGTGCCAATCACCAAGTCCCCAAGAGAGCTTAGGAAACGAGTTAAAAGCAGGTGAGGAGTGAGGTGGGACTGATTGCAAGACCATTGGCTGGCAGCAGGTTTCCAAGTTTTAAGGAGCCGCGGTTCCAAATGCAGGGAATGCCTCTTCTGTTGGCGTTAATGAAAGCTCCTTACCACAGAGGAAGCAGCTGAGACAATTTGCAAACGCTGACTGTTAGATCCATTGCTGGGGGTGTGTGGAATAGTTTGTGGTTTTGCAATGCTCACCTTTTTCAGGGAATTTGCTTCAGAGAGTGTTCTCTGTGATCTTAAAGAGTAAACAATACAAAATGGTATGTTCATTCAAGCAATCCACCCTTTTGGGGTGTGTGCTACACAGCATGAATTCTTCTACATTCCACAAAGATTTAATGAGCATCTACTATATCCTGGGCTCTCAATATTACCCAGTGTGAACGTCAGCTCCACATACAGGACAATGTCTTCAGAAAGTCAAATTTTAATTTACTTACCCTCTTACTTTAATACAGGCTCCCTCTACTTTTTATACCACAATGCTGTGGTATTAAAATGCTTCTTAAAAGGAAATGAGAGCATTTTCCTTGTAGTGTATTTATAACTTCCTCTAGATTTAGGGCTTGACATAGCTGAGTAGAGAACTAAATATATCCCCTGTTTGTATTTTCCCTCCTAAGCCTATTGGGCATTAAAAAGGAAGGATGAGAATATGAGCTTTGTGAAAAAGGCTTCCAGTGTTAATGAGCAGCTGTATGTATCTCAGGGAAACAGTTTGTTACTAAAAATAGAGTCTATCTAACTATAGCAACTCGAGCATTTAATATCCAGATTCTGCATGGGCAGAAATAAATTCCAAAGGAGTGTATGATTAAGAAGTGGTAGTGCTGAAGTTATCAGAACTGTGGCCCCATATCTAGGGCTACATCAGTCTGCTCATCGGCTTCCATCAATTGTGCTTACTGCATTCACAGGAGATTTTCCTAGTCTCAGAGACAATTAAAATTAGTGTGCAACAATAAAGCTAAAAGGAAAAACAGTGCACAGAGGCTATTTTTAGCACACTGAGCCAAACTGTTAAACTAACAAACCCCCCCTCCACCGCCCCATTCACACACACACACATAGACACAAACAGATACAGGGAGTGAGTAGAAAGAAAGGAAATGTAACTGCTCAAAGAGAAAGATAATGTAAGCTTCTTGGTGTGTAGCCATAGTTTGCTAAAGATGCAATATATGTACAGAAGGACATTCAGGGTCTTAGTTTTAAAATGACCATCTCTGTGTTTTATTAATACTTGTTAAATTAATATCTATAGAAAGCTGCATTCTAAGATGAATTAGATCTTTTAACTGTGTTTTTGTTTTTGTTTTTTTGCTGTTAATCAGTGCTTTGGTCTGAACTGTGTCTACCTTTCAAATTCATATGTTGAAGCCCTAACTCCCAATGTGGTGATGTTTAGAGGTGGGGACTTTGGGAGATAGCTAGCTTTAGATGAGGTCATAAGGTTGAGATCCTCAGGATGACACTAGTGCCCTTATTTATTTATTTATCTTTTGTCAGTTTTATTTATTTGGTGTTTTTTTTTTTCTTTTTTTTTTTTTGAGATGGAGTTTCGCTCTTGTTGCCCTTGCTGGAGTGCAATGGCGTGATCTCAGCTCACTGCAACCTCTGCCTCCCAGGTTCAGTTGATTCTCCTGCCTCAACCTTCCTGAGTAGCTGGGATTACAGGCATGTGCCACCATGCCCAGCTAATTTTGTATTTTCAGTAGGGACGGGGGTTTCTCCATGTTGGTCAGGCTGGTTTTGAACTCCTGACCTCAGATGATCTGCCCACCTCGGCCTCCCAAAGTGCTGGGATTACAGGCGTGAGCCACTGCTCCTGGCCATTTATTTTGTTTTTAAAAATTTTTTATTTCCGTAGGTTTTTGGGGAACAGGTGGTATTTGATTACATGAGTAAGTTCTTTACTGGTGATTTCTGAGATTTGGTATACCCAAGCATTATACACTGAACCCAATTTGTAGTCTTTTTTCCCTCACTTCCGTCCCACCCTTTCCCTCTGAGTCCCCAATATCCTTTGTATCATACTTATGCCTTGGCATCTTCATAGCTTAGCTCTCACTTATAAGTGAGAACATATGATGTTTGCTTTTCCATTCCTGAGTTATTTCACTTAGGATAATAGTCTCCAGTTCCATCCAGGTTGCTGCAAATGCCATTAATTTGTTCCTTTATATGGTTGAGTAGTATTCTATCATATATATATATAAATACATATATATATATAATCTCATTTTTTATATCCACTCATTGACTGATGGGCATTTGGGGTGATTCTGTATTTTTGCAATTGCAAATTGTGCTGCTATAAACATGCGTGTGCAAGTATCATTTTCGTATAATGACTTCTTTTCCTCTGGGTAGATACCAAGTAGTGGGATTTCTGGATCAAATGGTAGTTCTACTTTTCGTACTTTAAGGAATCTCCATACTGTTTTCCATAGTGGTTGTATTAGTTTACATTCCCACCAGCAGGGTAGAAGTGTTCCCATTACACTGCATCCATGCCAACATCCATTATTTTTTAATTATGGCCATTCTTGCAGGAGTAATGTGGTATCACATTGTGGTTTTGATTTGCATTTTCCTTATCATTAGTGATGTTGAGCATTTTTTTCACATGTTTTTTGGACATTTGTGTATCTCCTTTAGAGAATTGTCTATGCATGTCCTCAGCCCACTTTTTGATGGCATTTTTTTTCTTGCTAATTTGTTTGAGTTCATTGTAGATTCTGAATATTAGTCCTTTGTTGGATGTATAGATTGTGAAGATTTTCTCCCACTCTGTGGGTTGTCTGTTTACTCTGCTCACTGTTCCTTTTGCTGTGCAGGAGCTCTTTAGTTTAATTAAGTCCCATCCATTTATCTTTGTTTTTGTTACACTTGCTTTTGGGTTCTTGGTCATGAAGTCTTTGCCCAAGCCAATGTCTAGAAGGGCTTTTCTGATGTTATGATCCAGAATTTTTCCATCATTCTTCACAG
>NW_016808678.1:2103606-2136609 GCF_001698545.2 Rhinopithecus bieti | reverse complement strand
AACTAGAAAAAAAATTCCTAAAATTCATATGGAGCCAAAAAAGAGCCTGCATAGCCAAAGCAAAACTAAGCAAAAGAACAAATCTGGAGGCATCACACTATCTCTTTTCAAACTATACTATAAGGCCATAGTCAACAAAATAGCATGGTGCTGGTATAAAATAGGCACATAGACCAATGGAACAGAATAGAGAACCCAGAAAGCAACCCAAATACTTACAGCCAATTGATCTTTGACAAAGCAAACAAAAACATAAAGTGGGAAAAGGACACCCTATTCAACAAATAGTGCTGGGGATAATTGGCAAGCTACATGTAGGAGAATGAAACTGGATTCTCATCTCTCACCTTATACAAAAATCAACTCAAGATGGATCAAGGACTTAAATCTAAGACACTAGTGCTCTTATAAGACAAAGAGAAACCAGAGTCCCCTCTATTTCTCTCCACATCATGCGAGGACACAGCAAGAAGGCAGATGTCTACAAGCCAGAAAGATGATGTTACCAAGAACCAAATCTACCAGCATCTTGATATCACATTTCCAGCCTCTAGAACTGTGTGAAATAATTGTCTGTTGTTTAAGTTACTCCAACTGTGGTATTTTGTTATATCAACCTGAGCAGACTAATAAAACTTGCATTGCCACTGTTGAGTTGAAAAAATTATATGGTTATGGCTCAGTAATCAAGGAATGGCCAATTGAACATTTTTTCCCCTCTCCATATTCTTTTTTCCTCCCTTATCAGAGGTTGAAATCTTTTGGAAATGTCAACTGGTAAAGACATCTCTGAATACACTCTCTGATTGGCCTGGACTTGATACAATGTTTAAGGCATTTTCACGACGCATATATTTTAAACGTTTAATTGAAAGGCAAGACCTGAAGTGCTGAGCATTTCTCATTTTATGGCAATTAAGTACTAAAAAGAGGAAGATCTAGACTGCCAATGTTTAAACTACCTATGGCCACATCTTTGTTTTGAAATAACAATTGTTATGATCTTGGCAATGGAGCATGATCTAGTTCCATACATATAGTTAAATACATTAAGGAAGAATTCCAGCATGGTAAAGCTTACTTATAATGTATTTGCCTAATGCCCTTCTTGTAACAACACCAACAACCACCAAATTATCTTGAGAAATTAAATGTAGTGAAAACTTTAAAAGAATATAATCATTCCTCAACTTCACACATTAAGTCATTTTAATTTGTATTTTGGGCTAAACTTATAGTGTCAGGCATAATCGCGCCCTTTACTGATGGAGACAATCAGAGAAGTTCAAGTTGAGATAATTTATTCCTCTGTGTTAAATGTTTCCTCAGAAATTTTAAAAGAACAGCTATCCATTTCTGGAGAATTTAACGCTATTATTATTATTTTTTTTTGAGACAGAGGAGTCTCGCCCTATCCCCCAGGCTGGAGTGCAGTGGCCGGATCTCAGCTCACTGCAAGCTCCGCCTCCCGGGTTCACGCCATTCTCCTGCCTCAGCCTCCGGAGTAGCTGGGGCTACAGGCGCCCGCCACCTCGCCCGGCAAGTTTTTTGTATTTTTAGTAGAGACGGGGTTTCACCGTGTTAACCAGGATGGTCTTGATCTCCTGACTTCGTGATCTGCCCGCCTGGGCCTCCCAAAGTGCTGGGATTACAGGCTTGAGCCACCGCGCCGGGCAACGCAATTATTCTTAAATTCTACTGATGGACTTTTTTGTAGTGTTGAAGTACTCTCCTTGCAATTTCTTCTGAGGAAGAAATTTCATCACTATTCTCAGATGTACCTATCCAAACATGAGTGTAAACAAGGAAGCATTTACAACAATCTATATCGTTGCAATCTTCTTAGTTAAAATGGAATGAAATGAAACAATATAAAACCATTTTAAACTGTCTGCTTCCTCCACCTGCAGACCCTTAGGGTAGATGGGGGTAAATTTTGTCAATCTGTTTTCCAGATTTAAATGTTTAAATGCAATGTGAATAATATTAAATTAAACCATATGAAATTTCTCTTTTTATGGGTCAGAAATGGTCAAATATTGGCCATTTCTGATGGTCTCACTTAGAATGGTTATTTTTCGGTTTGTATTGCCCAGGGTGATTGCAAAAGGGATCAGTAGTGGCTCAGGTATTATGTTAGGCTGTTATTGCATTGCTATAAATAAATACCTGAGACTGGGTAATTTGTAAAGAAAAGAGATGTAATTGGCTCACAGTTCTGCAGGCTGTACAGGAAGCAGGGTCCTGGCCTTTGTTGGGCTGCTAGGGAGGCCTCAGGAAGCTTTTACCTATGGCGGAAGACCAAGTGGGAACAGGCATATCACATTGTCAGAGCAGGAGCAAGAAACTTGAGAGCAGGGGGATGGGAAGTGCCACACTTCACAACAAACAGGTCTCCTGACAACCCACTCACTATGGCAAGGACAGCCCCCAACCATAAGGGATGTGCTCCCATGACCCAAACACCTCTCACCCGAGCCCACCTCCAACATTGGAGATTACAACTCAACATGAGATTGGGGCGAGGACAAATATCCAAACTATATCAGACATTTTAACTTTTCTCTATGCCCCACCCCCACCACCTCCACACACCTCTTTACTACTATAGCTATTGACATTGACACAACTACTGACAAAGATTCTTTCCCTGGCCAAACTCTAGCCAGCATCCTCTGAGTAGAGGCCTCAGCCTTGGCCTATGAAGATTTGCACAAGTAGTAACACAGTTTCAAACAGTGCAAGCTGAACCCTAGGATGACCCCAGCACCCCTTGAAGTGTCCAGCTGAGAAACTGAAGGCTGCCAAAATAATCTTTCTTTCTTTCTTTCTTTCTCTTTTTCTTTCTTTCTCTTTTTCTTTCTTTCTCTTTTTCTTTCTTTCTCTTTTTCTTTTTTTCTTTCTTTCTTTCTTTCTTTCTTTCTTTCTTTCTTTCTTTCTTTCTTTCTCTTTCTCTCTTTCTCCTCTTTCTCTTTTTTCCTTCTTTCTTTCTCTCTTTTCTTTCTTTCTTTCTCTTTCTTTCTTTCTCTCTTTCTCTCTCCTTCCTTCCTTCCCTCCCTCCCTCCCTCTCTTCCTTTCCTTCCTTCCTTCCTTTCTTTCTTTCCTTCATTGTCTTTCTTTCTTCTTTCTTTCTTTCTTTTTTTTTTTTTAAGATGGAGTCTTGCTCTTGATGCCCAGGCTGGAGTGCAATGTCACGATCTCTGCACACTGCAACCTCCACCTTACAGGTTCAAGCGACTTTCCTGCCTCAGCCTCCCAAGTAGCTGGGACTACAGGTGCCTGCCACCATGCCCAGCTAATTTTTGTATTTTTAGTAGAGACGGGGTTTTGCCATGTTAGCCAGGCTGGTTTCGAACCCCTGACCTCAGGTGATCCACCCACCTCAGTCTCCCAAAGTGCTGAGATTACAGGCATGAACCAACGTGCCTGTCCAAGAATTTACTATTTTTTTCCAGTCAACACCTGAAGATAGGGCCCCTGTCTCCCAGCCTCTGTGGGAGGGTAGGAGCCTAACTTTAGTAAATGTCAGTAACCAGATGGTTTCACATGGAATGATGCCTCCCTCCCTGCTTTTTGTAATTTTCACTTCCCTAACTCTTCTGAGTCCTTGGTCACCCTTCTCCTTTTTCCCTCTTTCTCACTTTAAAACACCCAGCTACCGCTGTACAAATCAAGGTGGAGTTCAGCGCAGTAGTGTAGTACTGATTAAAATCTATCCTTACCACTCTGACTAGTGTCCAGCTTTGTTCATCTTTGATACCACATACTTCCTGTATATACTCAGATTTCATTGAAACCCCAAAATGGGAGGGGGGAAATGGAGGAAATAACAGCAATAACAGTTCTTATCATCGCAAGAATTAAGGGTCCGTGGCATAGATAACTTGGGTCTTAGACTACATTTTATTCCTGGTGCAAATGTCCATAGGTTTTTCTTGCATAAAAAGAAGGGTAAGTACAGTTGCCACTGTTATGGGAATAACCTGGAATTGGCTCTGACTTATTAAAGGATCCAATCATTTTCTAATTTCAGTAATGATTTATTTCCAAAATATCTTGTGCTTGACTAATATTCATAGTGTCACAGCCTCAGGATTGAGAACGCCTGGTATTGCCTACCAGACCATGGGAAAAAGGGTATAATTGTAAGACTTTTTGCATGTGCCCTTAGGAGCATGTTGAAAGGGGCTACCCAGGAACTATCAGGATGTCCATGAGTTCCACATGTAGAGGAGACCTCTTTCAGTTTGGATACAATCTGGAAATTAATGTCAGTTGCTTTAAAAGTCCTCTGAAATGCTGTAGCCTCTCAGAGGCTGGACAGGACTCCAACGTTATAGTGACTCTAGGTGCAGAATAAAGGCAGACTTTGAGTGCCTTGCAAGCTCAATGACCATGTCCATGTTGACAGGTGGCTAGCATTTCAGGAGGCATTGAATGAAAGCAATCATGGTAGGAATAAGATTGCTAAAGACTGTGTACTTAAAATTGCCACTTAAAGCAACTGCAGACTGAGAATCATTTGCAGCCAATATTAAATGGCTTGCTACAAAGAAAGAACACACTGGTGCAAATAGGTTTAGAGCCACTAGAAATAGGTCTTTAGGCCGCAGAATTGAGACCGTGATAGCAAGAGAGGATATGGACAGGCTAAACCAGGGCAGTACCCTTTTCTGGACCTGGCTAAGAATTTTTATCAATTCCTTTGTAAGAAAGGTTGAGAAGTGAATACCAGAACTTTATAGTATGGTAATTGTAATTTGTTTTTTGGGTGTGGTGGCAGCTGTGGCACTGCTGTGACTGGTGTGTGTGTGTGTGTGTGTGTGTACATGCTTATATTAATTAGTAGTCTCCCTCTGAATTTTTATTTTGTCACTTTCAATAGATTCTTTATAAAATCTTGAGTTAAAGAACCCGTTCAGATATTTTTATACACATATCAGTACCAGGTGGAATGCACTGATACATTCATATGAGTTTCAGATCCTCTGAGGAGGCTGACCACATACATAGCTCTCCTCCCAGAGCGTGCCCAGATAAGCTTGCTCCACCCTGGGCACAGTCTATGTTGCGTGAGTCAGCAGCACTCTTGCTAGTGGTCCTGCACGAATTGTTTATATTTGGCAGAGATAGGGAGGGAAATCCATTTGCATATTTTCTTTTTCCTCGAAGTTTCAGGAGAGAATCAAATTCTTAAGGCTTTCAAAATAGCGACATAAAGAAGTGATGATATGATTGAATACAGAGAAAGACTTGAGTTTTCGGAGCAAATATGTGGGCTACTACTTAAAAAAAAAAGGCGATTTCTCAAGGATCTAGAACTAGAAGTACCATATGACCCAGCCATCCCATTACTGGGTATATACCCAAAGAATTATAAATCATGCTGCTATAAAGACACATGCACACGTATGTTTACTGCGGCACTATTCACAATAGCAAACCCAAATGTCCATCAGTGACAGACTGGATTAAGAAAATGTGGCACATATACACCATGGAATACTATGCAGCCACAAAAAAGGATGAGTTCATGTCCTTTGTAGGGACATGGATGCAGCTGGAAACCATCATTCTCAGCAATCTATTGCAAGAACAGAAAACCAAACACCGCATGTTCTCACTCATAGGTGGGAATTGAACAATGAGATCACTTGGACACAGGAAGGGGAACATCACACACCAGGGCCTGTTGTGGGAAGGGGGCGGGGGGAGAGATAGCATTAGGAGATATACCTAACGTAAATGACGAGTTAATGGGTGCAGCACACTGACATGGCACATGTATACATATGTAACAAACCTGCACGTTGTGCACTTGTACCCTAGAACATAAAGTGTAATAAAAAAAATTACCCAATAATTTATTAAACATTTATTACAGGCTGACCTAATTACATAATTACAATGCGTAATTATACATAAAATAAAATGAATAGAATTTAAAAAAAAGAAACTCCAAAAAGAAGCTAGTAGAAGACCAATAAAATCTAATTGAAGACTTAAGATTAAGTCGGCATTAAATCATCAGGCTGTGTCTCTCTCTTTCTTTTTCACTCTGAATTTCAATTTCCCAGTCGGACAATGAGAAATTATGTTAACAAAAAGAAAGCATGAACTCCACTTGTTTTTTTCTACTCCAGGCAAAGCTGAGTCTGATCCTTACCAAGACTCCTACAATGAGGTGATCTATCCTCAGGGTGAGACACAAACTCATTTTGGTGAAAACTTTCCTGATGTACACATGTAATTAAACTCTTAAAGTGGTATCTAGAACAAGAATTTTGTTTCTATTTTTTGTAAACTAGAAGTGAATCATCCCTCAGTGTTGGTGGCAGCAGTTTCTTTGGCATTTTTCTAGGCGGAGCCTCTGCCTTGCCCTGTGCCTGGACTGCAAGCAGAGCTTAAAAGGAAACTCAGGGCAAGGTGCTTGGGCAGCTGTAAGCGGAACAATCACTAGAATCAGTCACACTGCAGCATGATGATCCTAAAAGGCATCATTTTAATAATCCCTAAAACTATTTTTGGAACAAGACAGGACATGAATACATAAAACAAAAATAAAAATATACATTTAACACTTATGCACAGTTTAAGCAATTTGTGATGAACAGAAGACAGGATAGAAAGAAAAAAAACTCCAACCTGCTACTCTAGCATCAGAGACTTCCTTTTAGAGCCCGGTGTTTTAAAGACTCTAACGGAGAGATGTGACCAGATGCATGAAGTAGAGGGAAGAGACATGAAACCTAGAGAAACAAGATTATTTAGTGTAAAAGAAACATCTTTTAGGGCAGAGCAGTGTCGGAGGGGCTCTTGTTTCCAGAGCAAAGGTTCTTACATTTTTTGAGGTCTCTTCGGAAGTCTGGCAGAGCCTATGAATTCCTTCTCAGAATAATATTTTAAAATTATATAAGACAACACATAGAATTATAGAGATTAATTATCCCAGAATGTGATTATCAAAATACTGAAATTTATCATCTAGTAATATATGTATTTCTTTTCTTTTCTTTCTTTCTTTTTCTTTTTTTTAGACAGGGCCTTACTCTGTCACCTAAGCTGGAATGCAGTGGCATGATCTCGACTCACTGCATCCTCCAACTCCTGGGCTCAAGGTATCTTCCCACCACAGCCTCCCAAGTAGCTGAGATCACAGAAACGCGCCATCACGCCTGGCTAATTTTTGTATTTTTTGTAGAGACAGGGTTTTGACATGTTGCCCAGGCTGGTCTCAAACTCCTGACCTCAAGTGATGTGCCCACCTTGGCCTCCTAAAATGCTGGAATTACAGGCGTGAGCCGCTGCCCCTGGCCAATATATGTATTTCTTAATAAACTAATAACAAGATTTAGCAGCAGGTCTGAACTTCCAAAATTTTGTAGTCATGATATACACAAGGGAGATTCCACATCTCTGTGCAGTCGTAGCGTAGTATGAAAATGTCTGAGACAGCTGTTGCTGACAGAGTCACAAGCCCTGCTCCTGTAAGTCTGGCTTATAGCTTCCTTTCACCACTGAAGGAAATGCTAAATTTCAGCTACACGTTAGTAGGTCCGATAGAGGTTAAAGAAGCAATTTAACAGACAGACAATAAAGAAGCAATTTTTCCCCTCTCCAATTTCATAGGTCAGCCTGAGTTCTCTCCAGGGACCTCTGTTGGCCACCCTTTCCTTATTCCTTTAGACAGTATCTGACTGGTAACTTTAGAAAAAGGAACTCAGCTCAGCTCAGCCTCTTGCAGGGCTCTCTTTCTCTCTCTAGCCTGTCTGCACAATGCTGACTTTCCCATCCACTCTCTGTCCTGCTGGAGCAGCACACCCCCATAAGGGGGACCTGCAGTTGACCCAGTGGCAAATCTGTCTCTTTCAGAGGTGGATGTCTAACGTCTTCCACAGTGGTACTAAGCCCTGTGTTCCAACCTAGCTTTTGTTGGTAATAAATTTGCGATTTTGGTCTTCGAATGTCTGCTATGCCCTGCTGCCTCTGTTGACCTCACATTGGATCCCCAGCCAGCTCTAGAGTGCTGCTGAACTGCTGTGATGGTTAATTTTATGTGTCACCTTAACGGAGCGAAGGGATGCCCAGATAGCTGGTAACACATTTCTGGGAGTGTCTGGGAGGATGTTTGCAGAAGAGATTGGCATTTGGATCAGTAGGCTGAGTGAAGATTGCTGTCCCCAGTGTGGGTGGGCACACTCAAACCGTTAACAGCCTGAATAGAACAAAAAGGTGGAGGAAAGGCAGATTGCTCTCTGCTTGCGCTGAGACATCCATCATCTCCTGCCTTCAGACATGGACATAGACACTGGTACTCGTGGTTCTCGGGCCTTCAGACTTGGACCAGAACTACACTATTGGCTTTTCTGGGCCTCCAGTTTGTAGAAAACAGATTGTGGGACTTCTCAGCCTCCATAATCACGTGAGCCAATCCCTGATTTGAAACTTTTTCTATATATGTATGTATTCCTGTTGGTTGTGTTTCTCTGCAGAACCCTGAACAATGCAAACGCATGGAGTTTGGAGACAGCTTGGATGCAAAACCAATCTCTACTATCACTCACATTGGACTTTGGAAACTTTATCTTTCTCTCTTAGTTTCTTCATAAAATGGGGGTGATGATAGAACCCACCATGTAGGGTTGTGTAAGAAGTTAGTAAGTGAACTCGCAGAATGGTTTTAGAAAAATATGGAGAACCTAAGACATGCTCCCAAGAGGTTAACTGCTTCTGCATGGGGTGTGGAGAAATGTATGCCTCCAGTCTCAGTACCTTCTACTTGTGATCTAAAATATCTGCTTGCCTGCATGGATAAGGTAAACTAAATACCTACCAGATTATATTTATTTGTGCTACTTAAATGTAACTCAAGAGTTGAACTTTGCCCATTATTATGGAGATATTATCTCTGCTTCCTTTTTGGCATGTACATACTGATAGGGCTGTGTTGTTATTAACATAGTGAGGTATTAGCCAGAACCCTATGAAATGGACAGTATTATAGGCCCCAAATGGTTAAATCAGTAATAGCATGTGATTTAACCTAGTACTTCCATACTAATTGTTAAATAGCCACTCACTGCCTCTCAGTCCTCAAGACACTCTACCTCCTCCCCAGGACTTTCTGAATTTCTCCAACTAAAAGGGTCCGCAGGATCTTGCTGTAGTGCTGAGGTCATTTGGTGTCCTTATTGTTATTAAAGGGAAGGCTCCTGAGAGTCTATTATGTATTATTTGATGACTTGTGCTAGATTTTGAGACTGTGTAAGGCTCTCAACTTACAGTTTGGACTTCAGTGTTCCTAAGCAATCATTAAAAAAAAAAAAAAAAAAAAAAGGGCCAGACGCAGTGGCTCACGCCTGTAATCCCAGCACTTTGGGAGGACAAGGCAGGTGGATCATGAGGTCAGGAGATCAAGACCATCCTGGCTAACACGGTGAAACCCCATCTCTACTAAAAATACAAAAAATTAGCCATGTGGTGGTGGCGGGCGCCTGTAATCCCAGCTACTCGGGAGGCTGAGGCGGGAGAATGGCATGAACCCGGGAGACGGAGCTTGCAGTGAGCAGAGATCGTGCCACTGCACTCCAGCCTGGGTGACACAGCAAGACTCTATTTCAAAAAAAAAAAGGATTCAAAGCCTACTTTAAAGCATCCATGATATTTCTTGAACTCCTGTGTTGTGTCCCTATACGTCTAATTATCTCAGCTCTCAAACATGTAAGACAATGTCTAGTTCTCTTAGGAGAAGAACAGAGTGAGGACTGATTTAGCAGAGGCTCTAAAAGGATTATCAGCAGGCACATGGCTCCAAGAGCCCACCAGCTGAGCACAGCCTCCTTAGGTTGTGAAGTCCCTGTGCCTGGTAAAGGGAAACAAAGTGAAGTGGAGGATCGTGTTATAGTGTTACCTCCTGGCACTGTGGTAGGTCATCTCATGCACACAACCCATCTGACAGCTGAGCTAACTCAGGAGAGCAGAACACAGAAGAATTATTTTGACATTTAAGAACCTCTAGAATTTGGCTCTATCTCCTAGTCTCTTCTCCAACAGGTTGTCCCATGCAGGTTTTCACCTTTGCGTTCTCAGTACCTTTTCTTCCTCCTGAAGTGCCTTTCCTTTCCACCATTCACTGCGGAAATGTACAACCCAGTCAAAATGCCATGTCCTTCTTAAAGCCTTACAGGACAGTATGTGGCCTGATGGTGGCTAGTTCACACAGGCTCCTTTATTATGGGACACACAGATGAGAACTTCTTTCTTCTAAAGATTGGGACAGTAGAAGGAAGAGGTTTGAGGGAGATGAGACTCTACGATGAATCAAATACTTCTGACAATTATTGTTTGCTCATTCATAGGGCAAATGTGTATGTGCTAGGCATGTCCTAGGCAGCGGAGACAGAATGGTAGACAGGACACAGTCCCTACCCTCAAAGAGAGACCGTCCCTAAGCTACACTTAAATCTAGATCTTTCTGTTTGTGAAGCATGATGTTTTTTATTTATTTATTTGGATGGAGCCTTGCTCTGTCCCCCAGGCTGGAGTGCAATGGCACTATTTCGGTTCACTGCAACTTCTGCCGCCTGGGTTCAAGCAAGTCTCCTGCCTCAGCCTCCTGAGTAGCTGAGACTACAGGCATATGCTACCATGCCTGGCTAATTTCTCTTATATTTTAGTACAGATGGGGTTTCACTGTGTTGCCCAGGCTGGTCTCAAACTCCTGAGCTCAGGCAATCCACCCGCTTCGGCCTCCCAAAATGCTACGATTACAGGTGTGAGCCACTGCGCCCGGCGAAGCATGATCTTTAAATTAGGTTGTTTGGTAATTTTTTCTTTTGGAAGACAATGTACACAAATACAAATACATATGGAATAATAACCAAACATATTTGTTCCACCGTAAAATCCCCTCCGCAAAATAGATAACTGTGATGATTATTCTACCCCTACCTCGATATACAGTAATATAAAAGAGAAGTGTCATAGAAACACGCTGAAATAAAAGAGCCCAGGTGGCATGTGCCTACTTTCCTTTATGACTTCAGACCCATTGACTTCTCCAACGTCTCCATGGATTTTTGTGTGTAACACCCATGATAACACCAAGCATGTCAGTGGGCCACGAAGGCAGTGCATATGCCAGCCAGGCCACCTGCGTGGAGAGGCCTGCTTAGTTTACCTGCCAGCGTGTGTAGATATGGAGAGGTCCAGACTGAACTCAGCAGTGAGCTCATGCTTAGATAAGCAAGGTCAGGCGTCTCTAGCGGGCACAGACAATTACAAAAAAAAGGCAGCTCTTTGCAGCCCCACAAATAGGTTGCAATTTGCGCCTTGCCTTCTTTTGGGCATGGGGCCAATGTTATTCAGGGGAGTTATATTGTAATATTTATTTCCCAAAAAACAAAAGGCCTGGGCTTTTTACTAATGTGAACCATTTTGAATTTTACAGCTCTTGAAGGGAAAGGAGATTTTTGCTGTTGTTTGGCTGACTTTTGCAACCATCTTGTGAAGTTGATTTTTGTTTATTCATTTATTTGTTAATTTTTTGAGATGGAGCCTTGCTCTGCCACCCAGGCTGGATAGCAGTGGCACCCTCTCAGCTCACTACAACCTCTGTCTCCTGGGTTCAAGCGATTCTCCTGCCTTAGCCTCCCAAATAGCTGAGATTATAGGCATGCACCACCACATCCAGCTAATTTTGTATTTTTTGTAAAGACGGGTTTTTTCATCATATTGGCCAGGCTGGTCTCAAAACCCTGACCTCAAGTGATTCACCCAGCATGAGCCACTGTGCCCGGCGGCGAAGTTGATATTTCTATATGTGTTCCTCTGTTACAGATAAGTAAGCAGTTCTTTTATTAGTGAGAGTAACGTAACTGCTATTTATTACTAGGTGAATACATTACATGTGAAGTATTCCGTAGACCTTCATGTCCAAAGATATTTTTGATGGGGGAAGTTTTTCAGAGATGCTCATATGAAGTCAGTGTTTGGATGGGTAGGATAGTTACAAAGAGTAACTTTGGATAGTTACATATTGATGTTGTAATTTCTAATTAGCAAAATGACTTTTAAATAAACAATCTAGCTATGTATCTAAGGAACAATGTCTTTAATTGCCCTGTGATATACTACAAAGGAAATCCAAATCAGGGTAACAGAGGGCGGTAGAATCTCTCAGTCAAACAAATACTGCTATGCCTCCCAGCTCTGCTCACTTTGTGAGAGCGCTGAAGGCACAATCTTAATGGAGAATTATTTGAAAGACATTTAGGCACGCTGCAACACATCTATGCTCATACGATTTGGGAAAGTTCTTTTTTTTTTAATCCTTCAAAGCTAATTACAAAGGAGCAAAGCACATACAAAAATATTTAGGTAAAAAGTTTCCTCCTTTGAAGACTTTTGTGTGTAAAAGCAGAACATTGCCAGGATTACTGGTACTCAGATCAAACATTCACCGTGCCTGTTTCTTATGTATGAACACTGTGTACCAGATAAATGTGATTACCATCTAATTAGGTCAGACTCCACTGGAAGTGAGTAAACACTTTCATCACGGTAATATTCTTGGTCTCTTCTATCATGTTATTATTAAACATTTTATTGTTTTAAATGTGCTGAACTCTTCATCTATTAGGTGATTTTACAAAGTTACTCTGATGTGGGTGAGTGGAAATTACCATGATTTTATATTCAAGGTGGGGTACTGAACATATTTAAATGACCTTTCAGGACATCATGGAGTAAAGATTAAGACCCAGAGAACAGGAGGGACAGTGGTAACTGTGGCCTCTCTCTACCCTACGTGATTTTTCAGGGTCTTTCTGATAGCAGCCCTCTGTTCTCCCTTTGGTGCTAACCCCGTGTGTTCAGCGTGAACTTGGTGGGGCTGGAGGTCACAGTGCCTGTCCTCCCCTGACCACAGCAGTGGGGCAGATGACCCAGAATAGCCCCTATCCATGGCTAGAGTAATCGGTTCATAGAAGGGCACATTGGCTAATTTGAGTCAATCACCGTATTTCCTAAAATTGTTAACTTTCAGTTAATTGTTTTTCTGCTGGAATTGCTACACCGAGACTATGTGGCTGGCAGCCACTGGAGGTCATCTTGGAGAGACTCAGTTTGAAGAATGGAGCCAAGCTAGGTCAAGAGAGATGAGGACCAGAGAAGCCGAGTCCTGAGGATAGTATGTATGTCCCAATACTAGTTGTGCTTGAAGCTAGTGTTCATTCTAGACCTTCCAGAAATAAGCAATGCCTCTTTTGCAAGTAATAGTTTGAGTTGAATTTCCATCATTTGAAATACAAAGAGTCATGATTAATTCAGAGAGTAACTTGTATGTTAAGCAATCTTGAAAACAGACTTCTCTTGAATAGAAGGACTAAGTGTAATCACTACTTACAAATCCTACCAAAACCGGGTCTATTCTACTACGTGGGAAGATACAGTTTGGAAGATAGTCCTGCTAATTCAACAAAATATATTGATAAAGGTTGTTAGAGACCTCCGAAAACAGTTTTTTTTTTTTTTTTTTTTTTTTTTTTTTTTTCGCCGAGATGGAGTCTCCCTCTGTCACCCACACCCAGGCTGGTATGCAGTGGGTGCATACAATCTCGGCTCACTGCAAGCTCCGCTTCCCAGGTTCACGCCATTCTCCTGCCTCAGCCTCCTGAGTAGCTGGGACTATAGGCACCTGCCACCATGCCCGGCGAATTCTTTGTATTTTTAGTAGAGACGGGATTTCACCCTGTTAGCCAGGATGGTCTCGATCTCCTGAGCTCGTGATTTGCCCGCCTTGGCCTCCCAAAGTGCTGGGATTACAGGCGTGAGCCACTGCGCCTAGCCTCAAAAAACAATTTTATGTTACATTTCTTTATGATTTCTGCTTCAATTGAACATTGTATATTTACATAGGATATCCTCTTGGTAGAGATAATTCATTTAGTTTGTTGAGTTATGTATACTTACAAGGTAACCTGGAAAGCGATAAAAGCACACTGGAGTCAAAGAAAAGGAGAACATCTTCCTTTTTCCCTTAGTGGTCATAAATATTACCTTGGAGTTGGCCAAGTCTCAGTGACTCCTCTAAGAACGTGTTACTACTACCAAGCTTTCCCCAAAAGACCCCACACCCAGCTCTTTCTGATTTAATTCCAAACTTTCTGACCTCACTGGCTGACCCCCAACCTCTGTATTTGGTCAACATTAATTCCTTCATCTTGTCTTCATTTTGCAGTTTCTTAGATTTGATCTCATTTCTATGTCCTCCTACCCCAACCCAAGCTATCCTCTCTCCTTTGGGTTGTGCACACCTGAAAACAGTTCTTAAGGTAAAATGCCTCATGGACTGGCCTATGCTCTATGATTTTTTAAAATTAGGTTATTGGATTTATTAAGTAATTTTATTTTAACTTTTAAGTTCATGGGTACCTGTGCAGGTTTGTCATACAGGTAAACTTGTTTCATAGGGATTTCTTGTACAGATTATTTCATCACCTGGGCACGAAGCCTAGTACCCATTAGTTATTTTTCCTGATCCTCTCCCTCCCCACACCTTCCATCCTCCGTTAAGTCCCACGGTATGTTGTTCCCCTCTATGTGTTCATGTGTCCTCATCATTTAGCTCCCATTTATAAGTGAGAATGCTTTCTCTCACACTGACTTTGAGAAGTTTTCTTGCCTCCCAAATCCCAACAATCATCTCTAGGATATAATATTAGAGTCATTAAGGGAAACTTTTTAAAATCAGAGTACCGAAATATAACATTTCAGTATTAATTCCTTCATCTTCTTTCTATCTTTGATAGCATGCAGATAAATCTGGGAGAAGTGACACAAGAAATCTCATCAACAATGTTTTCCTTTGGTATGTGCTGGGTATTGGGGTTGACTCCACAATCTTCACTCTACTGCTCCCACTGTGGGTAGCAGCTATGGGGATTGGATATTGACCCAACTCCAGGGAGAGAGGGACCCTGATTATTCTTGGCCAAGCATGGTAACCTTCTTCCCTTTGTCAGTAACTGGTTCAAAAACTCAGACAGAGTGTGGTATTCTATGTATGATGGCTCAGGGGTAAGTGACATATGTTGATCCAATCAGACAGAAGAGACAGCTTTGATTCAATGTCTGGGGAAAAGCTGTTTTCTTTTCTTTTCCTTCCTGTTCCTCTCGCCTCTCTCCCCAGTCCCTTGTTGCTCCTTGGACATGAACAATGAAGCATAGACCCCTAACTGATACACATAACAACCCTATAACCACATGGAAAACAACCTTGGAATGAAGCTGATATTGTGTTTAGCAGAGCAGAGATAGTACCGACCTGAGTGTTACATTGTCCAGCCTCTGGATTGTCCAGCCCTTGTCAAGACTTCCAGATAAGTGAGTCATACATTCTGCCTTGTTGAAAACAATTGGATTAAAAAATCAAATGTAATGAATACAATGGGTTTCTTAGTGTTTTTTTTCTGGGATAGGGTTTTGAGTACTGGAGAATAAATAGAGCTATGAAGGAGGGAAAAGAAAAGTATTTCCCAGAGGAGGACTGGATGGAATAGGGTATAAGGAAAGGGAGCTAGGAATACCAGAAAACGAACTTTTCATACTTTGAAACATGCCTGAGAGTCAGCACTCTATCCAAGTAGTCTGGAGATGGGATTATTTTTTCCCATTAATCAAGGTTAAAGACTCATTTTTTGAAAATTTCCTTGAAACCCTCCAAATTGCACCAGACTGATGCAGAAACTTGTCCTGTATTTCCAGACAAAGATCATGAGGTTGGGCCATGAGTCCAGCAAATAATAACAAGGGCTAACATTGACATTTATAAATCACTTTCCACTTTGCAAGGGACTGCTACTACCCTAATACCTGATTTCATTTGAGTCTTAGGACAATTCTCTAGAGTAAACTTATGATCTACGTCGTACAGAGGAGGTTAACTAAGACTCAGGGAGATGAAATGATTGGCATGGAGCCATGTAGCTTGTAATATCACATGCAAGACTCGATGCTGGACTCAGGGGCTTTGCTGCTGCCACCATCTCTCTGCCATTCCACTTGGCCTCCACCCTTCTCTGGCAGGCAGCTGCTTCCTCTGAATTCATAATCAGCTTTCCTTATTGGCATCTCCTTGGGAAGGCCGCCTCAGGGCCTTTCTTATCAGTTTGTGGTTGCTAGATTTCTCTAACCACAAAAAGGGCTTTATTTCTTGACATCTAATCCCCTTCCTTATCTACTCTCTCTTCATCATTACCTTACTAGGCTTCCTGTTGGCTTTGAGGTATGAACACCCTGGGTTGACAATTGGAGTCATTTTCTGCATTTGACTCAAAGGAAACTCAAGTGAATGAATTCCACACAATGGTGAATCTAGTGAATCTTAAGTAATTCCCAGGAAATGCTATGAGACTATAGAACAGATATTAGTAATCCTGAATAATATGAGCTAAGAGTGAATTAACTCTTTGGTTTTTAATAACACCTGTGAAACTACTGATGTCTCACCATAAATATGAAAAAAAGAAAAAAGGGAGAAAAAATGAAAAGGGAAGAGGAAATAGGAGAAAAGGGAGAGATGGAAGAAATAAATATATATGCAAATATTGGGAGTCAAAAAGTATACACATGCAATAGTTTTCTGACCTCTAAAGTTTTTCTTCCATCTTTAAGTTAATTTAGGCATTGTTTCGTGAACAAAATTAGTTTTTCTACCAAGGCTCTTGAGCACAACTGAATGTATTACATCAGTCATTTGTGTAATGATGACATTGGGTTAACACCTGACAAAATGGCAGATGAAATCAATAACCTACTGACTCACAAACCCAGTTGATTTGGCCCCAAAACACCTTTGTTTATTTATTGAATCTCATGCAAGGATATTGATAAGTTATAAAATGGCCTTGATTGTTTTCTATAAATTATTTACTTTTCCTCCTCCCCCTAATCCCTTACAAATTAAAATGGGAAGTAGAAGTTTTGAATTCACAGGTTAAATATAATTTTAATCCTTCATCCTATTGTAGAATTGCATCTTTTTCGAGACAGGGTCTCCCTCTATCACCAAGGCTGAGTGCAATGGTGCAACCAAATCTCACTGTAGCCTTGACCTTCTGGGCTCAAGGGATCCTCCCACCTCAGCCTCCAGAGTAGCTGAGACCACAGGTGGGTGCCACCATGTCTAGCTAATTTTTAAACTTAAAAAAATAGAGACAGGGTCTCACTATGTTGCCCAGGCTGGTCTCAAACTCCTGGTCTCAAGCGGTTCTCCCACCTCGGCCTCTTAAAGTGCTGGGATTACAGGCATGAGCCACCACAATCACGTCAATTGCATTTTTGATTGTTAAAATCCCTCTCTCTTTGCTTTAGTGAAGATGCAATTGTTTTATATTCTGTCCTATAAATATTATAGTTTAGCTGAGGTGATACTTGGAGGAGGATTAGAACATGTCAACCAGGGACTATTAGGTCAAGAGAACTCTCAATCATATTTGCTCTAGACCTCTGGTTTTTCTCTGTTATTTGTGATGTCTTCAAATCCCCTGACATGGAAGATATTTGGGTGTTCAGGGGTCTATACCCAGGAAAAATGATAGGGTGAGCATCATACACATGTGAACCCCGTCTTTTAGAATCAGGTGGCAGTTGATTTGTTTAAAGCATTGATGAATAAGTGGAACTCTGAGAGAGAATATTTGACTCATCCTTATCTTTTAGAATGCAGAGAATCCTTGCAATCAAGGAACATTAAAATAAACCATGTAATGGTGGGTGCATCTCATTAGTTTCACTAGTAGAACTGTGAGATTTATTGAGAAAAATTAATAGCTGGGTTTGGCACAAATTGCAATTGTTCATAGGCAGAAGGCAATATAAGGATTTCAAATACACCAGAAGAGAGAGTTATGGTGTAGGTAAGCATGGAAAAACATCTTCAAAATCTGAAAACATAACATTCAGTTGTCATACCGTGTATGTAGTAAAAAATGTTCAAATGAACAGACACGATGGCATGCACATTTAAAGTGTTGTTTCTCCAGATTGATCCAGGAGAACTTGTTAACTGGAATAAAGTCATAAATTGTGCAATCATTCAGAATTTGCATTCATGTAAGGAAAGATTTTTAATGTTCTAACTTGCTTTTACTTTTTTTGGACTTTGTCATTCCTATCTCGTTGCTTTGGTGTGCACTCATGTGGCATAGCCCAATGGTACAGGTTCCCTTTCCTGCCCCACCCCACCCGCTTGTTAATATTCTGTCCAATCCAAAGTGAAGCTTAGATGAGGGACGGATAATATTAGCAAGTCACAATTAGGGCAAAGGATATGAACTAGCCATGCTGCTGCCTCATGCTTTTTACAGCTTTTCTCTCTTAAGGTTTCTGATCTGCGTGTGTTTGGCAACGCTAAGAGACAAAGGGAGGTCATCTTTCCAGTTCCTGTTTCAAAGAGAAAAACAGTCACAATAGCCACAGCAGTAGTCACCGAAATAGTTACTTAGCACATGATATAAATGCATTTACATCCATTATCTCGTTTAATCCTTTCAACAACCCAGGGAGGAAGGTAATATTATTGCATTTGACAGATGAGAAAAAAGAGATGCAGAAAAAGTTAGGTAATGAGCTCAAAGTTGCACAGCTGGTGAATGGAAGCATCAGGCTTTAAACCCAGATTTGTCTGTCACTAAAGCCCGTGCTTTTGTTACTGTTGTCTACTGCCTTTTTAAAAGCAAAGTTTTGAGAAGGTAGGGATGAGATGGAGGCCACTGGTTGGTTACATGGTCTTTCTATATTTGTCACACTTTCTCTCTGTTGCACTTTCCCCCTGGCTTTTCTATCCGCCACATCCAGGCAAAAAACAGCAAGATGAACCAAGATGCTAGTTGTCACCGATTTTGAAGTAAAAGAAATTAGTCAGCTAAAGTAAACGTGAAAACACTATTCTGCCATATTCCTACATTTTCTGCTCAGAGGCTCCTCTCTTTTCCATTAAGCAACTACTGAGAGAATCATTTAGATGGGATTTCCTCTGAAACATAACTAAAATAAATCTCATTTCTGAATTTGGGGTACAAAAGACTCATTATCATTTATTTGCATCAATTTTGCTCTGATGGTCTGAACCAGTGGTTCCGAAACTTTGGTGTGAGTAAGACTCATCCAAGGATGAATCCATTGGTGTTTGTTGGTTGTAAGTAACAGAAATCTGCTCTGGATGTTATAAGCAGCCAGGATTTGGGCAGCTTGGGGATTCTGGGTAGAAGGAACTAATTATATTTTCTCTCTATATTCAACTTGGCAATTGCATCTAATCCCAAGGTTGTATATAACTATCTATAGTAGTCAGAATTCTAAGACAGGGGCCTTGACATTCCTATCCCCTGTGTAATCCCCTCCCTCTGACGGGGAGTGGGAGTATGAATGTGGTGGGACTTCACCTCTGTGATTGGATTACTAATCAGTTGACTGACTTCATCAAAAGAGTGATTATCCTGGGTTTGCCTGGTCTGATCAGCTGAATTCTGAAAAGAGGGACTGGACCCTTGCTGGAGTGAAAGTCTTTATGAGAAAGAGATTCTCTTGGTGGCCTTAAAGAAGAAAATTGTCATGTTGTAGAGAGGCCACAAGGCTTGGAACCGTGCGTAGCTCCTGGGAGCTGAGAGGGACCCCTGACCAATAGCCAGCAAGAAAATGGAGACCTCAGCCCCACAGTCACAAGGAACCGAACTTGGCCATCAACCGGTGAGCTCGGAAGAGGACCAAAGTCTCACTGTAGCCCCAGCTGGCACCTTGATTTCAGCCTGTGAGAGCCTGAGCAGAGAACCCAGCCACGCTGTGTCCAGGCTTCTGACCCACAGAACTGTGAGACAATGGATATTATTTTAAGAAGCTCAGTTTCTGTTGTTTTGTTATGCAGCAATACAAATTAACATACCATCTGCATGTTGATGACTCCAGAATTTATATTTCCAGTCCAGGCCTCTCTCCCGAACTTCAGTCTGATAGCCAACTGCTTATTTAATATCTCTGCTTGGATGTCAAATGCATGTTGCAAACTTAACATGTCCCAGACTAGACTTTCTACATCCCCTTTCCTCTAACTCACTCTTCCTACAGTCCTTTTATCTGAAAAACGACAAATCTATCCTTACAGTTGCCTAACTAAAAAATGTTGAGTCGCGTTTCATGTTCAGTCCATCAGCAAATCCCTTGACTATAGTTTTAAAATATTTCCAGAATTTCCCACTTGTCACTAACTCTTCTGCTATTTCTCTGCTCCATGCCACCACCGTGTTTCTCATGGAGTAACATGATCGCTTCTAACTGGCCTCTTGGATTCCACGTTGGCTCTCCTACTCTCTATTTTCAACATACTAGCCACACCGATGTTAAACGAAAGTCAGACTAGGTCACTCATCTGCTTAGAACCTTCAGTGGCTCCCTGGTTCTGAGAAGAGTTATCATTCTCCATTCTCCATCCATCCCTTTGCCATATGACTTTGCAGTGCTTCCCACTAGAGGTGAAGTCCCGTTAGAGAGTCTCAACAGTGGGGAGGGGGTAATTTCCATAAAGGAGTTGGGAACGTTTTATCTAAACAAGGACCGAGGAGCAAGGCGTGGTCCATTACCTGGGGCTGGAATTTAACCGCCTATCCTTATAGCGTATTCTAGAGCCCCACAGAAGAGTGTCTGCAGCTCACATTTTGAGAAACATCAGATGCAATAAAATAGCTTAGAAAAGTCCTTTGAGAATCTCAAAGAAGGGCAAGGAAACTTGAGGTTGTCTCTTCCATGTATAAGGGGAAGAGGAAATACCATTAGAAGCCCTTGAAGAAGTTAGCCTGCGGACTTGGGCTAGGTAAACACACAGAATGGGAAGTAGTTCCAGTACTTTCCAAGAGTTTGCAGCCTTTCCTAGCTGCTCTCACTTTGAGTCCCTGATTGAACCCTTCACCATTTCTCTGGCCTTTTCTCCACCAAAGCCACTATCCCAGGCCTCAGAGATCCAGTAGGGTCTTTTCTTCTACTTCCTGGCTAGCAGGTAAGAGGTGAAGGGTAACTTTCACCTGCTTCTAGGGTTGCAGCTTGGCAGACACATTCTTGCTATCCTGGGTTGGAATCCCAGGAGCACTTTCTCATTGTCCACAGTATGTGGGTCATGGTGATTACAGGGCTCTTTTGCTGTATTCTGCCTATAAAAAATATCTGTGGGTTGGCCCTAGACCTGACTACACCATATGAAGGTGGAAAAGAGCATTCTGAGCACCAGACACCAAGTAGCTGACTTGTTTTTAGAACACAGATTGTTTGTGAGTTAGAAATTGCACTTATTTTTTAATTTTTATTTTGTTTAGAGACAGGATCTCACTCTGTTACCTTGGCTGAAGTGCAGTGGTGCGATCACAGCCTTGAATTCCTGGGCTCCAGGGATGCTCCTGCCTCAGCTTCCTGAGTAGCTGGGACTACAGGTGCGCACCACCATGCCGAGGTAATTTTTAGGACTTTTTTGTACGGACAGAGGTTTCTCCATCTTACCCAGGCTGGTCTCGATCTCCTGGGCTCAAGCAACCTTTTTGCCTCGGCCTCCCAAAGTGCTGGGATTACAGACCTGAGCCACTATACTCAACCAGAAACTGCACTTTTGGAAAAGGAAATTTACCATCTTTCTAGGTAAAGCGACTCAGTGTTGAATAGCTTGCAGAAGTTGACTTCCTTTATCAGCAATTTCTCTGCCATTTGGTATAAACATCAACGTGGGATATGTCCATCATGAAATTGGAATATGATCTTTCACTTCTATGATAAGAAACACTAGTCTCTTATGTTCCAGAAACTTGTTACCTGCTTGCCCTTACTATAGCTAGGTCACATAATTCTCCATCTTCAACATTTTCTCTTCAATGGAAATAAATATACTTCTCATCTGGATAGCTCCTTAAAAAATCAATTAAAGATGTGAAGTTCTGTGAATAATTGTGAGCCCTTTAGAGATAGTTGTTATTTAAATTCACTAATGTATTCTGCATTTTGGTAATGTGTTTATGAACTTGTTGGATTCTTGTTATTTCACCTTCGGCGAATGGTTTAGGGAATTTAAAGTTGTACCTATCATTTTAACAACTTAGATATTTCTAGGTCCTGGAAATTAGATCTGAAGGTTTAGAGCTTTGGATAATGAAAATAATAGTAGCAGTAATAATGACAGTAATAATGATAATCATAATATTCCTAGCAGTAAACATTTTTTAGACTTTATTATGTGCTATATGGACAGTGCTAGGCACATATATTATGTCATTTAACATTTTGGATCTCTGATTTGTCTCATGTCAGTCAAATGGATGTTTACTCATGTAGTGCTGGTTTTGAATTCAGATGAATATGGGTCTGAATCCCACCTGTGCCGCCTGATTAGCTGTGTAATGGTAGGCCAGTTACTTAACCTCCCTATAAAGTATGGATAGCAATCCCTACCTTAGGGAATCTTTGTGAAAATCAAGTTAAACACAATAATGTATATAAAAGACTAGGTATGGAATCAAATAGTCATCTCTTAATAGACAATGGCTCTTAATAATAATAAATTTATCACATGCTACACATATCAAAGGTCCTAATAGGTGCACATAAACACATAGGAGTTGAAGGAGTAAAAAGAAATTCTACCACCCAAAGCTCAAGGAGACAGCACACACACTTTGATTTTGATTGATAATCACAATTTGCTAACCATTAATACATAGGATTAGGAGAGCTTACAAGGACTCTGCCTTTACACCCCCAAATGTAAGACGGGCTGACCATCAATTATTACTTCTAAGCACTTTATTACTTTCTCACTGAGGTTCCAGTCTTTGGGCTGTGCAAGCACCACCAAGAAAATGCAGAGTTTGTGGTAGGTGGGAGTTGGGAGATAGGTAAGACACTCTTTAAAAAATACTTTGCCCAAGATAATTATAAACACTGAAGAATGATACAGGCAAATCAACATCATAATCTATGGGAGTGGAAGACATGGTGGTGATTTTCCCACAAGAAATACGTCTATTTTGGAATTCTCAGTGGTTTACAACTTTCTCTACCAAGGGAGTCGATACAGTTTTCATTTACTGACTCACTGTCCCTGGAGTCTTTTCCTCTGAATTTTAAACAACAACAAAAAAGAGAAAATAAAGAATGGTAGAAGAGATGCAAAGCAAGGAAGAAAGTAAATGAGGGGAAAAAAGGAAATGAGAGAGAAAGAAGAAAAGGGGAGAAAAAAGGTGAGCAAAGGAAGAAGAGAAAAAATCAGTGTGCTGTCACAGAGACTGAAAGGATAATATTTCATTTTGTTCTAATTAAGAAAAATAAAAATTGAAAACATTTTGATTTAAACCATCATTGAAAATAGTTCAAAATTTGAGTGTTATTCAACCAGTGAGCCTCCTATTGACCCAATGACAAGTGTTTATTGAGTATTTACTGTGTGTCTAACTTTGTGCCTGCTGCTGTGTGGCAGATTGGGGTTATCAATGGGTCAATGTCTGCTCCTTCAATGCTGTGAACTGGTTGGAGATGCTAAAAAATTAGAGAATCAGACACCCTATAATGAAGGAGCAAAATCAATAGAGAGGCAATTTATTTTAGTTCTGTAGGTTCTGGGAAGAACACAAAGGAGTGGCCCAGTCAGATACCTTTGGGAAGTTTTGCCTACTACTTCTAGGAGGATCACAGCACATATCGGCATATTAAAATTCCTCTCTTTCAGTAGAGCTGCCTGGGTCTCTTCAAAAGCAGAGACTTCCAAACATTGTGTGTGTGAAATTTATTTGCGAGTGTAAATGCAGAGGGCAGGGCAAGAAGCAAAGGAGAGTGAGAAAGGGAAGGAGAAGAGGCCAATATAAGAATGTGTCGCCGGGCGCGGTGGCTCAAGCCTGTAATCCCAGCACTTTGGGAGGCCGAGACGGGCGGATCACAAGGTCAGGAGATCGAGACCATCCTGGCTAACACAGTGAAACCCCGTCTCTACTAAAATACAAAAAAACTAGCCGGGCGAGGTGGCGGGCTCCTGTAGTCCCAGCTACTCGGGAGGCTGAGGCAGGAGAATGGCGTAAACCCGGGAGGCGGAGCTTGCAGTGAGCTGAGATCCGGCCACTGCACTCCAGTCCGGGCGACAGAGCGAGACTCCGTCTCAAAAAAAAAAAAAAAAAAGAAGAATGTGTCACGAGTCAGCCACCATGAAGGGCACCTGGTGCTCAACACTGTGGGGCTTTCTGCCAAATAAAAAGAAAACCTGGGAAAGCAGGGCAAAAAGTTCAGAAAGAGGGACTGGAATCTTGGGAACTATCATTTGAGCCTCTGACTAGGGCCTTATCAACTGTGTCTTGGAATTGTCCCAGGAGGAGGCAAAAGGGGAGCATTTACCCACTGGCTCCTGAACCATCTTGGTCAAGAGTGATTCCCATGTGCATTGGCTCCCTGTACCTCTGGGTTGCCCCTCCATGATGGCTGGGCAGTTCCCATGGAAGAACTGGGCTGCAGGGTCAGAGAAGCCCAAGGCAGGAAGAGAGAAGCTCTAGGCATTGGGCCAAAGTGAGGCATTGCCAGCTGGCACCTGGGAGAGCCTGGTCAAAGCCTGGCAGAACTGGACTCTGAAAGAAGTGGCTGGAGGAAGAGGTGGGCCCAAGAGGATGCATAAGTTGTACACAAGCATAGGCCAATCCAGACACCTATTTAAGCTTTAAAATTTCTCATCTGCCATCCCAATTGAATGATTATCCTGCTGAATATGTTTTGATAAACATAAGAATGCTTTCTTTGAAATGATAGGAGCAGGAATTGGTCCAACATCAGATATGGCCTATCCAGGGGATCAGATAACATTTCTCACATCTTTTATTTATTTATTTTTAATCTCTGCTTTGCTATGTTTTGTTTTCATCTACCAGCGGCTCTTTTTCCACATGGCAGGAAATACGGATCCTGGTAACTCCCTCAGGGTCATTTGTCCTACTCTTTCCTTTTGCTCCTAGGCACACAATTGGACTATTTTTCCCAGCCTTCCTTGCAATTAGGTGGGAGCATAAAATGGTTTCTGATTAATGTGAGGTGGGCAGAAGAGATGCGTGTCCCTCCCTCCCACGAGTCTTCACCTCAGGTCTGTTTCCCCCGGCTGCTGGGAGACTGCAGGGGATTCAGTGAGGACTCCATGGCCCAGGGGATACAGGGGGACTCGGTGGAAGGCCACCAGCAAATATCCACATTGGGCCATTAAGTGAGTAAACAAGCCAACAAAAATCAACCTCTACAGTGTTAAGCCACTACAATTTTGGTGTTGTTTGTTACAGCAGTGAGCTTGCCCTGGCTAATACACTTCTCGTGATCTGTATATCAGTATCAATTCTCAAAAAAAAAAAAATCTCATTACTTCAATTTAGGTCACTTGGCTACTCTCTGGACTTATCAGTTTCCAGGAAGTTGGTGGGAGGCAGGGACTTTTAACCCCCAGCAGAAACATGTGGAATGGGAATAGATAGTTTATAAGATGAAGAAAGAAGGGACAGGAGGAAAAAGAAAAGATGATGTGGCAGTTGTTACACGATCAACCCTAGAAGTCAAGGCATCTGCTATGGTTTGAATGTGTCCTGCAAAAGTTTATGTGAATCACAATGCAACAATGTTCAGAGGCGGAACATCTGAGGGGTGATGGGGTCATTATTGGATTAATGGATTAATGGGCAATTGAGGAAGTGGGTTAGTTATCACACAGTGGGTCTGTTAAAAAAGCCAATTTGGTTATGTGTCATGAAGTCCTTGCTATGTAATGCCCTGTACCACCTGGGTACCCTGCAAAGTCCCCTCCAGCAAGAAAGCCCTCGCCAGATGCAACCCCTCAACCTTGGGTTCCCCAGCCTCCAGAATTGTAAGAAATAAATTCTTTCTCTTTATAAATTACCCAGTCTCGGTTATTTGGTTATAGCAACAGAAAATCAACTAAGACAGCATTGGAGTCCAGACTCGGCTGTACCATAACTTATGTGTGTGGCCCTAGGCCTGGTACTCACCCATTGTGGGCCTTGCCTCCTTGGTACCATGAGAGAATTGGTTTAGATGGTCTTTAATGCCTCTTTAAAGTTTGAGATTATTTGGTCATAAAACGATCAAAACTTAAACTGGACAGATTCTACTCTTTTCTAGGTAGACTGAGTGATACTTCAGAGGTTTCTACTCTTCATTTTCACAAGTGTCATGGGAAACATGGGCCTTTGCCACCTGTTCTCGGCACTGTCTTCTACTAGGCCAGTGAATCCAAACTACGGCTGTGGAAGGTGCATATCCAGAGTATTGCAATCACCCACGTGCAAGGCAGAGGGAAAACACAGGTGGCTCTTCTGCTGCCTCTGTACCTGCAAGGCAGATGATCTCTCATCCCAACTTAATTCTCAGACGGGGTGCTTCGAATGGAGGCAGCAAGGGAGTCCAGGGTCAGAGTTGTTTCCCTTGTGGATGGTTTTCCTGGTGGCCCCATCTCAGAGATCTCCATCTCTCTTCCTGAACAGTGGGTGTGCTGGAGGGAATAGTTATCCTGCCCACTTGATGGATGGATATTTACTTAAGAATGGGATTTATTCCAGATTTAGAAATGGCAGAGGCAGGTCAGTTCCATCGTGGGCAGCCATGTGCAGTGGCCTTGTGGGCAGAACTGAGAACACAGGGACACAGTGAGAGGACATTTCAAGGAGCATGCCATGTTGTCCTGAAAGGGGCCAGGCAGTGAGAAATGACATTTAGATGGATTTATAGGGAAAACAACAAGGTGCTAAAAATAAACAGTAACACTCATGCATGCAATGAGTCACTTTAGAGGCATGTATAAATTCTTCGCTGACACCATAAGAACATGGGAGAACTTAACACATAAGGAGACAGTGGGGAATGGAATCGGGGTGGATGGGGGAGACACAGATGACCCGCCAGATGGTTCTGGCTAGTGACCTTTGCCCCACTTCTGTGAGGAGGCATCTGTAGTCACAGATAGAACGAGTGGTGGTATTTTTAAAGTGAACTGTTTTGATGATATGTGCTTAGCTTTCTCATGTTCATCTCTTTTTGTGGTAAGTCCTTCTAAAGTTATTCATTCATAGCAAGGGTTGCACTTTAAATCTAAGGGATCTCTGCATGTTAGGAAGATTAAGGGGTGGGGAGTAGAGTTCACACATGTTGGCATGAGGGGCCACATTGTGTCTTGGGAGAAGGACGTCATTGAGAAAAAGTCTGGGTACACGTTCTAAGTTCAATAGAAAACAACTCAGCATTCTGGGGGCAGGGTCAGTGTACAGGAATTCCTCTTATGGTAACTTTTGGAAACGGATCCTATAAACACATATTTGAGCTGCTGCTGGTGGTGGTGGTGGTGGTGTGTGTGTGTGTGTGTGTGTGTGTTTGGAAATCAAACACGGGGGAGACTGACATTCATTAAAAATGTCTGGCTGTGTGCAGTGGCTCATGCCTGCACTTTGGGAGGCCGAGGTGGGTGGATCACGAGGTCAAGAGATGGAGACCATCTTGGCCAACATGGTGAAATCCTGTCGCTACTAAAAATACAAAAATTATCTGGGCATGGTGGCATGCACCTGTAGTCCCAGTTACTTGGGAAGCTGAGGCAGGAGAATCACTTGAACCCAGGAGGCGGAGGCTGCAGCGAGCTGAGATCGTGCCACTGCACTCCAGCCTGGTGACAGAGTGAGACTCTGTCTCAAAAAAAAAAAAAAAAAAAAAAAAAAGTCTACGGCATTCTTTCCTTCCTTAATTTCTTTCCTTCCCTAATTATTTGTTGAGCACCTACTATGTGCCAGGCCTGGCACTTGTCCCTGGAGCACAGTGATAGGTACTCATCCTGCTTATATTTGAGGAGAACAAGATCCAGATGTATGAGGTAAAGCAAGCAAATGTCAACTGGTGATGAAGACATAATCAGGTTAATGAAACTGACAGGGATTAGGGGCATGTGGGGGTGGGATTTCGTGGTGAAACTTGAGAGATGACAAAGAGCCAACCCTGCAAGGAGAGGAGTGTTTCAAGCAGTGAGAATGATGACTGCAAAGGCCCCAAGGAGGGAAGGAATTGGCATGTTCTGTGACCTGAAAGGAGGCCAGAGAGGATGAAGCAATAATGACCAGGGTTAGAGACAGGAAGTGAACTGGTCATTTGGAGCAGGGTTTCTCAGCTGCAATGCTACTATTGGCATTTAGGACTGGAAAGTTCTGTTGTTGGGAACCATGCTGTGTATTAGAAGACATTTTGCAGCATCCCTTGCCTCTACCCACTAGATGCAAGTAGTTTTCCCCCAGCTGTGACTGCCACAAATGTCCTTTGGAGTTGAGAATGGCTGGTTTGGGCTGGAAGCCCACCAAAAGGGAGGTGGGACCCTAAGGAGAGTTACTAAAATGTCAAACACAGAAGGTGATGGATAATTTTATGTGTCTGTTTGTCTGGGACACAGTACCCAGAAATTTAGTTAAACATTTGGATGTTTCGCGAAAATATTTTTTAGATGAGATTAACGTTTAAATGAGTAGGTGCTGAGTAAAGCAAATTGCCCTCCATAATATGGATGGCTCTCATCTACCCAGTAGAAGGCCTTAAAAGAAAAAACAAAGACTGACCTCGCTACAGAAAGCAGAATTCTGCCAGTAGACTGCCTTCGGACTCTGCAGTGTCATCTGTTCCCTGGGTCTCCAACCTGCCGGCCTGCTGTGCAGATTCAGGACTTGCTCAAATTCCCTAAAATTGCACACCGCCCCCCACTCTCTCTACACACACACACACACACACACACTCTCTCTCTCGCTATTGGTTCTGTTTCTCTGAAGATACACACACACACACACATATACATATATATATATATATATATAATATACACACAGACACACACACTCTCTCTTTCTGTCTCTTTCTCCCTATTGGCTCTGTTTCTCTGAATATATATATATACACACATATATATACACACACAGAGACACACAGATACCCACAGACACAGACACACACATACACACTCTCTATTGGTTCTGTTTCTCTGAATATATGTATACACGCACACACTATACATGCACACACACACACACACACACACACACACACACACACACACACATTCTCATCTCTGCTTCCTAGCTATTTTCTCTGTTTCTCTGGAGAATCCTGACTACTAGACTACTACAGTCATTATTCTTCGCACTTTGGCATTAAATCCAGGGATTCCTGTGATAATTGCGTCGGGTGGTGCCTGGTTGGTGGAGCTGGCAGTGGAAGTGGCTGAAGCCACCACAGAGCTTCAGGACCTCCACAGAGAACACACACTTCGGACGGGAGGGCAATTTTCTTGTTGTGGGGCCCAGAGCAGGGCTGGCAATGAGGCCCCCTCCAAGGCCTCACAGTTCAGAGAGGCCTCATAGAAAGACAGTAGGAGATAGCTGCAGTAAGGACGGGACAGAGGGAATTGGATGGTTCCCGGTGCACCTGAGGTCACCCCGGGAACACTCTTACTAACGAGTAGATAGGACTTTCAGTGGGGCTAGAGATATGTGAGGGGAAGTGACAGTCAAGGAGACAGGGTCACTGCTATTTTGTGGTGTTATTTTAACTCCCAGGCTAGTGTAGGGGAACTGAGGATTCCCTACACCAGGGAGACAGAGGAGAAATATCTCGATGTGAGTGTGACTGAATTATCTGGTGGTCCTCAAATGGTGCACAAGTACAGATTATCTACTTGCAACCTGGCTGCTGGCTAACAAAAAAGAGTGCCTGGAAATAGGTAATATACACACAGGTGCCTATTCTCTACACATTTCCTGCTCCTTGGGGACTTAGAGAGTTGCTTACATTGTCACACCAAAAAGCACTTTCTTTTCCTGAATATTCAGAAGTTGTATTCTTTCTCAAGAGAGGCCAAAGTGAAGAGGAGAAGTGGTTTCTTCTCCATTTCCTGTTAGGAAAACACATAGGTTTCATGATTTGGACTGGAGATTCAAGAGAAGTTTCTTTTTATAGATGCTGGTTTTGGAGTGAGTTCCAGCAGTCATTACAGGTATCTTTCCAGTTGTCTCAGTAAACTTGCTGTGACTTGGCCTTAAGAGGAGGTTTGGCGGCCTCAGCTCCTGGGATATGCTGCTGGTCCAACCTGAAATCCTTCTGTAGGTTGAGTCAGCAACATATCCCATGACTTTTGGGTGATAACTTCTTTTATGTAAGACCTGGAAGCAAATGGCCCTTTCTCCATAGTGTTGAATTTCCCAGAGGCTATGACCAGGGATTAGATGGAGGTACAAAAGTCTAAGAGATACTGCTAAAAAGCATTGAGTAATACGTAACTTGGCTTAGTCAAGCCCTTCAAGTGTTTGTGGAGAGCCAATAAGACCACAGGTAATTGAGAAGAAAATGTGTTTATTTTCACACATGGGGATAGCTCCAGTGGAAATGAATCCCTTTAAACATTTTAATTTCAATGTAATCCATATTATAAGAGATGCACATACACACACTCATACATTTAGTTTTTGGCTTGTATTGGTTTTACTATGACTGTAGTTTTGCAAACCTGATGTTACATAAGCACATAAAAGTTTTTCTTAAAAATGATCCAATTTTATCAAAATGATCTAAATATAAAAATCTCAAAAAAGGCCACGTCAACACATAGTTAACCAAGTAAATACAATTCTCATTGTTCGGGCCTTTATAAAAAATAATCCATATCAGTTGTACGTATTTTGGGGTATACTTGATTTTGGTACATGTGATATTCATCACTCCATTATTTATCTTTTCTTTGTTTTGTTTTTGTTGTTTGATACATGTGTATAATGTGCAATGATCAAATCAGGATAATTGGGATATTCATCACCTCCATTATTTATCTTTTCTTTGTTTTGGCCTTTTGATAATCATTCTAGTTCACTAGTTCCCCACCTTTCTTCCCATGGATGCTGTTCATGGCTAACCTTCCTATTGGTAACAGCCGCTCATACAGAGTTGCTGCATGGATAATTCTGCAATTTCCAGCTCCAAATCCTCTCCTTTCTCATGTGTTGATCTCAGATGCATCAATACTCTGCTGACCCAATATCATGGTTGACAACACTGATCTATCTTAGAAGATGGTCAGTATGATAAAAGCACATTCAAGCACTTCAAATAAACTGGTGACTTCAAACTCTAACATGCAGTTTGGTATTATCCGGGTCTGTTCATTTCAGAGTTTTATTTAAATTAGAGGCATAGTTTTGCCAAACATTGACAAAAATTGATATTCCTTAATGGAGGAGTGTTTGTAGTAGGACAAAAACTTTGTTCTTTGTACTCAAGAGACCTTGATTTGTGGTCAAATCCAACAGGCTTTGAGCAGATTACTCAACTTATTCTACATTTCAATTTTCTTATCTCTAAAGTGATGCTAACAATGATTGTCACTAACTCACACACAGTCTTATTGTGGTAGTCACAATCAATAATGAGTGAAAATGATTTGTAAGTTTCAAAGCACCAGGCATATGTAAGATTGGATTCATTAATCAACAATTATTGAGCACTTACTGTGTGTTGACAACCTTAGTTTAATCCAAGTTTAATATATAGATTAGGGTAAAAACAAGATCCCTACCATCAGGGATTGCACTAGGAGAAGCCCATGAACCAAGAAGGAACTAAAATTCTTTGGCCCCACATAAAAGTAATAAAATTTAAATTCTGTGAGAGATGAAAGATGAATTCGCGTCACAAAGCTTTAAACAGCATTAATGAATTTTTTTTTTTTTTTTTTTTTTTCCCATTTGGTTCCATTTTGTTTTGAGCCAAGTTGTAAGGTTAACACATTATTTATTAAAATAGAACTCTTTCTTATTTTATAATTACAATAGATGAACATTTAAATAAAAGGCTACGGGTATGCAAAAAGTAGAAACTACAAGTACTTTGACTGGAACTGACTATGAATCCCAGCATTGCTCTTACTATTAATAGCTATGTGAGTCCGTGAACTGACAGTTTCCTTCTCATCAAAATGGGGTTAATAAACATGAAAATTTTGTGAGAATTAGGAGAAAAGTGATTTAAAATGCCAAGCATAATAATTGGTGGGTATTTAATAAATATTGTATGTTTTCTTCCTGTATTTTTAAAGTTAATTAGAGTAGAATTAATTTTATATATAATATAGTGATCTGAAAAAATCCTAGTCTCTATGATATATGTTTGCTTACTTCAGGATCTGTTTTTGCATAACAAATGTCGCAAAATCCCCAGTGCCCAGTGGAGCGGACTTCCTGGCCATTTACAAACTAACTGTCTCAAGGACTTTTCAGATAGTTGATCATCAACTCTCAGCAAATGCCTAACCCATAAATTATCCTGGCTGCTTTAAATTTTTGAGGAAAAGGCACATTAATGTTTTTGTTTGTTTTTGCATAACTTTAACTTGTAATCACAATAATTTCCCTGTGGGCGCAAACAATAAAGTGTCTTTTCTGAGTACTTAAAGACCGGGGCAATCAAAATCAGTAAATAATAAAGTTTCGCTTTCATTATTCTTGGAATAGTTTTACTGTAAATTGGGAAAAGAAAATTTGCTGGACATGGTACTGGTACCAAAACAGAGATATAGACTAATGGAACAGAACAGAGTCCTCAGAAATAATACCACACATCTACAGCCATCTGATCTTTGACAAACCTGAGAAAAACAAGAAATGGGGAAAGGATTCCCTATTTAATAAATGGTGCTGGGAAAATTGGCTAGCCATAAGTAAAAAGCTGAAACTGGATCCTTTCCTTACTCTTTATACGAAAATTAATTCAAGATGGATTAGAGACTTAAATGTTAGACATAATACCACAAAAACCCTAGAAGAAAACCTATCTAATACCATTCAGGACATAGGCATGGGCAAGGACTTCATGTCTAAAACACCAAAAGCAACGGCAACAAAAGCCAAAATTGACAAATGGGATCTAATT
>NW_016808678.1:2079672-2102632 GCF_001698545.2 Rhinopithecus bieti | reverse complement strand
AGTTGATGGGTGCTGATGAGTTGATGGGTGCAGCACAGCAACATGGCACAAGTATACATATGTAACAAACCTGCACGTTATGCACATGTACCCTAGAACTTAAAGTATAATTAAAAAAAAAAAAAAAAAAAAAAAAAATTTGTGGGATATAAAAAGGAAAAAATGTTTTTTCTTTTATTGGTTTCTTAAGTGTTGTGACTCAAAGCATATTAGATGAAATAACTTCTTCACTGATTAAAACAGATTATTTGCTCCAGTTAAACTAGTAAATTCCAAAGAGATACTGAAAGTATGTCTTGAAAGTTTTCTAGGAGTTAGCATGACTATCATGGTGTCACATGCAAAGAAACGTCCTTCTTTTACGAAGGAGGTTGGCATGGCCACACAGAGCCCAGACTTTGGTGTTGTAAGAACCATTTTCACACTGGACTGCAAATCATATTCTGTGATCCAGGGAAGTTAGCCAACTACTTAGAACTTCAGTTTTCTCATCTCTCATGTGGGGCAAACACTGTCTGCCTCATGAGAAAGTCTAGAAGACTGCATAGGAGAATATATTCATATTTCCTATACACTGTGGGCATAAGTAAATGTTTATTATTTCGCTGCCTCCCCTAACTAAAAATGCTAGGCTAGGTGATCTTAAAACTAAACACCTCTCATTTGTATGGCAGGTTACAAAGTGCTTCCACATACGGTATCTCCTTTGATTTTTCAAAACAACCCTGGAAAGTTGGTAAGCTTGGATTTAGTACGAATACTATTTTACAAGTAAAAAGACAGTGCTGAGAGGTTATGAGACTTAGTAGCCCAAAGTCACTTGGCTGGTGAAGAAAGATGCTGGGAGAAGGTGTAGGCCACGTGGCCCCTGAGTCTGTGGTTTCCCCACTATATTTTGTAGGGGCCCATGTTTTTGTGGAAGATCCAAATGGCAAGCTTGAATATATTCTTGTTATTTTCAGATGACAATTATATCAGTTAGGGTTCAACCAGAGAAGCAGAACTGGTGTGAGATTTATCTGAACAAATTGGTTTATGCAATTATGGGGACTGGTTATGCAGGTCTGAGGCCCATACGGAAGATGGTCAGAAGGGAAGTAATGAGCATGCCAGAACCCAAGAAGCATGAGCTGGAATGTGGAATCTTTCAACTCAGGGAAGGTCTAGGCCTTCCTACTGATTAAAGGACTTCCACCTTGATCAATAGGACTTCCCTATTAATTAACTTGAAGTCAACTGAGTAGGGACCATAATTACACCTGCAAGATCCCTTTACACTGGCACCTGGATAAGAGTTTGCTGAATCACTAGGAGAAGGTAGGTACATGCTATAATATGGCTGCCGCCCCCTTTCCATCCTCCTTCCAGGAAAGGATATTCTTTGTAGTTCATGCTAGCCAGAAACAAACTAGAAAGAGAATTCTGGGGATTGCAGTTCAATTGATCCAGGTTGAAAAATCACAAAGCCAACACAATAACAAACCAAAGCCCACCACTGAAATGCCTTTCTCTAGTAATGTCTTTCTCTGGTACCTGTGTAAACTTTCTCACCATTGCAAGAGATACTTGAGTAAACTCGAAAAAATGATTGGTCACCATGAGTTTACTCCTAGCATTTCTGCTATCAGGTTCCAAGGACAGAGCTTCTTTGCACACTGGATCTTGTGGGCTGGATTTCTGGAAGATTCCTAGAGAAGTTCCACATTGGGAGTGTTTGTTGATAGGTGGCACAGGTGCACATCTCACAGTTGAACTTGAGGTGCTTAACCATTTTAGGCAAAAGCAAAACAAAACACAAACAGCCAAAACAAACAAAAAAGAGCAACTGGAGTGACAACAGTATAACAAGTTCAACAGCAACACTAGAGAGTTATTAGTTCAAGGTTTATATTCTTCCCATGATGCCTGGGATTATTTGTTAACAGTGAAAGAAACAAGGGATGGCAAACCTGGGTACAAACCAGTCATTTACCTTTACCAGGCATCAAATATTCATTTGCCCTTTTGCCTGGCACAATATCCCAATAAGTCGTTGTATTAGAGTTCTTCAGGGAAACAGAATCAATAGGATGGTGTGTGTGTGTGTGTGTGTGTGTGTGTGTGTGTATGTGTGTGTGTTTGTGTATGTTTATTGTAAGGAATTGGCTCATGATTATGGAGAATGCCAAATCTCAAGATCTGTAAGTTGGCAAGCAGCCAGAGATCCAGGAGAGCCAATGGTGTGATTCCAGTCTGAAGGCTGGCAGGCTTGAGACCCAGAAAGAGCTGATGCTTGAGTCCAAAGGCAGGAAGTAACCAATGTCCCAGTTCAAAGGCAATCTGGCAAGAGGAGTTCCCTGGTATTTGGGGGAGACTTAACCTTTTGTTCTATTCAAGTCTTCGATGGATTGGATGAGCCCCATACATGTTACATTAAAGTCATCCCAAGACACCCTCACAGATATGCTGAGGAAAATGTTTGACCAGATATCTAGGTATGTCATGGCCCAGTCAGGTTGGCATGTAAAATGAACTATCATAGTAGTTTTAGTTTATATGAAGCATAAAATAAAATCTCAATTTCCCAGAGGAGCACGAGTCCTCTTTTATCAGGATCTCCGTGTTTTTCCTCTGGCTCTCTCAGCTCAGGTATTCCAACTGTGCTTTCCTTCCTGTCACCATTTCCAGTTATTTGTCCAGAGACGCAAAGCTGAACTTTACTACAAAGTTACTTGGGACATCTGTCTACTACTCTGGGAAGCAGTAGCTATCTACTACTCATGCAAAAAGGATTATCTCCCATCTTGAGAGTACCAAATAGTGGGAAGGCTGCCATGAAGGAACATCAGGCATTCTTGCTGTTGCTCTGATTTGTCTTAAACAGAAATGCTGCACTCAGTCAATGCTGACTATGATCTGTCTTGTTGGTTTAGCTAGTGGGACATTAAGGAGCATGTGGGAGAGAGGGTTTTGTTGGATTGCAAAAGTGGCCACATTTTTTTATGCCTGGATTTGACTCTGAAACTCCTCTTATCAATAGGTGGAATTGATTTCCCTACTTCTTGAATCTAGGTTGACTCTGTAACTTGCTTTGGCAATGGAATGTGGTGGAAACGGCAGTGTGCTAGTTTTGAACATAGATTCCAAGAGGCCTTGCACCTTTCTTGTTCCGTTTTGGAACACTGCTCAGATAATTTATGAACAAGCCCTGGCTAACTTTTGGAGGATGAAAGATTTTGTGGAATAAAGACTAGCTATCACAGCTGATACTCTTCTAGAGCAGCCTACAGGCCTAGCAGCCAACCACAGACCTATTTATAAACCGAGCTGAAACCAGAAGAACTGTCCAGATGATCACAGCCCTATTACCAACCTGAAGAACTGTGAGCTAAATAAATGGCTACTGTTCTAAGCCACTGTGTTTTGTAGTGGTTTCTTATATAATAAAAACTAACTGATAAGGAATGCCTAGAGTGGCATTCCTTATATAGGTTCCCTGAGCATTTTTATGGTTCCCTGCTTTGGAGTAAAGAATTAATAGAGTATTTCTTCTGGCGGAATCAATAGGTTTCTTCTCCCTAGCATTTTTTCTGATGTAGCCTAGCTCCTAAATTCTCCTGACTGGCATATGTATGGACTTAGGTTGTTTGATAGAATTTTCAAATTTTGGCACATAATCCTGGATGACAGAAGCCCGTGGGCTTTGAATATCTGTTTCAGTAGCTCTTCCATGAACCCTGACTTCTCTCTTTTCCTTGTTCAAGGAAACGCAGGTTCTAACTGGCCAACTGGTCAAGCAGTTAATAACTACTCTCATTTCCTACTGCATTCATAATTTACTGTTGAACTTCCTTGACCTCAATGGCGTCACAGATTTGAAGAATTACAGAGCTATTTAGTAGAAGTGAAAGAACAATTTCAGAGGAGATTCATAGATTTTGATGACTATGAATCATATCTTAAGAATTTGTGGCTACCTTTGAAGCACAAAACCACGGGATATGTCTGAGTTACTCAGCATCAACGTTCTTTCTGTGGTTCAGTTTCCCAAAGATCTGACTGAGCTGAAAATGGACCTTGCTCACTAAGACCACTGGTAAAAACTTTGGGTATATTAACCAGAATTATTCTTAAATTTCTGGCCACACTGCCAAAATCTTGCTGAAGTTTGGGTTTTCTTGATTTTGTGGAAATGTTTCTTTCACGGAACTGTTCGGATCAAAGTTGCATCTCTCTTAGGGATGCAGATTGTGGCTGGGAAATGAGATGTGCCTTAACTTAAAGAATGTCTGAGCTTCTTCAGAGTAGCTCAGTTTAAAATGTTTTCTTATTGACTGACGGAGATGTGCAAGAGGCTGCCACCTGACTTGTAAGAATGGATTTTCAAGTGTATTTGTTTTTTAGATTGCTTCATATTGAGTGAAGAGAATACATAGCCTAGAATTTCCTCTAATGATAAGCCTAATCCAGTTAGTGCACAAATCTGGCATGTATTTTAATGTAATACAAATTAATGTTTTTGTTTGCTTTAACTGATTTCTTTAGTTGAAACATAAGTGTGTTTTAAATGTGAATTTCTAGTAACTATGTATCAATTTCCATGATCAACAAATTTTTTAGAGAAATCTGATAGCTTTACTCTTCTCTAACCTTGCATGTTTTTGAAATATTTTCTACTATAATTGCAAAATGATACTACTCTTCAACTGAAATCACCTTCATCCTTCATCAAAAACATCTTCCCCTAAGAAGCCTAGTTTTAGTTTGGCAGAAGAGAGAGGCTATACCTTTTTAAGGGGTGATAATATGCTTTTAGCTTGGCCAAACCCGGTTTATTAGACCTTTAATTAAAATAATTAGTTGAATGGCTATTTGATTAGTTTATTAGTGTTTGTAGTAGTAGTGATGGTAGTAGTGGTAGTAGTATTATTAATTACATTTATTGGGCACTGAGTAAGACTCTAAGTAAAATTAGCTATGTAGGTCATCTCATTTAATCCTCATAGCAATTCTGTGAGGTAGACACTATTATTATCCCCATTCTAAGATGAGGAAACTGAGGCACAGTGAAGTCAGATGACTTCTCCAGGTGGTAAATCTAGAAAACAGAACAGTTCAGGCCCAAACAGTGTCATTTGACTCCAAACTCACAGTCGTTCCAAAATACTATACAGCATATTGTCTCTTACCTAAATAGATTGTCTCGCTGTATTAAAACATGAATGGCTAGTGGCAACTCTTTTTGAGCAGGCAAAATGGATGCTTAAAACTTAATGTCAATCATTCTAACTCTGGTGTAAGCACCATTGTAGGTGGGGTCCTGAAACAGGGTATGAGGAATGACGTCAAGTCTACCATCTCTACTGGGTTATGCTCTGAAAGATCTTTTAGACTTTAGATTCCATTCATGGCAAAATGGAATACCCTAGAAGTAGGTGAGAGAGGCAAAAAGAAAGGGAGAGAGATTGATAGAAAGGGAAAGGAAAAGCGAGAGAGAGCATGCTCCGTCTTGACCACTATGAAGGAATCACTGACCATCCTACATCTCTCCAGGTCCTTCTCAGTGACCCAGGACATCTCAGTACAACTTAGTATTTCAGTTTCATTGCCTGAAAAATTAAAGGTCAAAACACATTTTAAGGTGTTCTCTCTTTCCTGTCTCATTCTAACCAATTTTGTCCATAGCTGGTTTCATTTGAACTCAATCATTGTCATTTGCCCCTTATGGTCAGCTACAATTAGCCAAGGGCATGTTAGTCACCACAGTTTGTGTACACCACATAATGAAAAGCCCATGAAATTTAGGCATTTCGAATGTTCTAAGAGCAAGCCTCAGTGAGCTTTCCCTTGCAGAACTGGCTTCCCGGCTGGAGGGAAATGTATGGCCAATGCCTTTCCCAACCAAAATGTGTTTGTGACATTTCCCTGCGTGTAAACACTGACTTTGTTGAGGGGGAATCCTGCGGTGCCTGGAGAAATGGGAGAAATGGATTTCGGAAATGAGAATAGGTGAGCAATCCGCAGTACTGCAGCCTGCTGGGGCTGTTTGTATGCTCCCCACAGCTGCTTCTGAGCGAGCTTATTGACAAAGGCAAAGGAAGCTCTCAGTGCACCAGGATGACTCACTCCACGTCTGCCGGGTGGTTCACACGGCTGCCTGCTTGCCGGAACAGGAAGGCCCTTATTGTGCTCAATTGTTTTCCTGAATGCCTTTCTCAACAACAGCAAAAGGAAACATTACTTTTTGGCTTCCAGCCATCCTGGCCACTTGCTACTTCCAGTGCTTAGAATGCAAAAGTTGGGCTCAGCCAAGACATGCAGAGGCACAAGGCTGCAGTTATTTCTGTCTGTGTTTCAGATTAACCGCTGCCTTTTGCAGTAAACAATCCAGGGTGATTTAAGACAACGGGAACTCCCTTTACTAGCAACAGTCCCGACCCGAGTTTGACCGTTTGTTTTATGGACTTGTTTCATGTACAGTAACCCCATGGGGGGCCTTGACACCACCACCCACTGAGTTGCCTGAATAAAACAGAAAAGGCCCTGCCTGTCAGTTACTTCCTCCTTGAATCTGATTGTTCCAGAGAGACTGTGAGGGAGGGGAAAGTGTGGCCTGGGAAAAAGGAAAGGAGGAAACCAGAAGGTTAACAGCGAAAGGAATAGAGTCCGAGTGCCCGGGCTCCCCAGCCTCTGAGTGTAATTATAGGCACAGTAAGGCCTACTGGTGGTGGTTTTATCCTTCCATGCTCCTGCATTTGATATCTTGCCTGTGCTCAGTGACAAGTCTGGATCTGTCTTCCCCTCTGGACACCTTGGCCTGGTCCTTTACTTGTTCTTCAGTGGCTGCTTCCCTCCAGGCCGTTCTTTTTGAGCTTAGGGGCCAAAGTTATGCTGCAGTTTGTAGCCAGAAAATGGGGATGGGGATGAAGTGGCAAAGCAGAGTGTCAGCAGAGTAAACAGACAGCCTACCAAATGCGGGAAGACATTCACAAAGGCGAAATATGCAAAATTTATAGGGAACTTGAGCAAATCAACAAGATAAAAAACAACTTCGTTAAAAATGGGTGAAGGACATGAACAGACACTTCTCAAAAAGGACATACAAGTGGTCAAAAAACATGAAAAATTGCTCAGCATCAGTAATCATCAGAGAAATACAAAGCAAAACCACAGTGAAATACCACCTCACGCCAGTCACCATGACTATCACTTCAAAGTCCAAAAACAACAGATGCTGATGAGACTGCAAAAAGAAGGGAACACTTACACCCTGCTGGTGGGAATGTAAGTTAGCGCAGCCACTCTGGAAAACAGTCTGAAGATTTCTCAACTTAAAACAGAGCTACCATTTGACCCAGCAATCTCATTATTGGGCATATATACTCAAAGGAAAATAAATCATTCCACCTAAAATACATATGCACTTGTATGGTCATTGCTGCACTATTCACAATAGTAAAGACATGGAATCAACCCAGGTGCCCATCAGTGGTAGATTGTATAAAGAAAATGTGGTACATATACGTGACAGAATACTAAACCACCATAAAAGGAATGAAATCATGTCTTTTACAGCAACATGGATGCAGTTGGAGGCCATAATCCTAAGTGAACTAACACAGGAACAGAAAACCAAATACCCTATGTTCCCACTTGTAAGTGGGAGCTAAATATTTAGCACACATGGGCATAAATATAGGAACAATAGACATGTGGACTACTGGAGGGAGGAGGAAAAAATGGGGTATGGGTGGGTAACTACCTATTGGGTACTATGCTCACTACTTGTGTGGTGGGAGCCATACCCATACCTCAGCATCACATAATATTCCCATGTAACAAACCTACACATGTGCCCCCTGTATCTAAAATAAAAGTTGAAATTTAAAAAGAGAATGTTTATCTTTTCAACTCAGTATTGCTCTAGGCCCCAAGTGGCTCCCACTTTGTTCGCAGTCTTACTGCGCCTACCATGCCATGGTTTTCAGAGCTACTCTGAGCTTTCTTTGTCCAGGTGCTCAAGCTAGAGGCCGTGGAAGGTGTGTAGGAAGGGTAGGGGTGGCAGGAGGAGGCAGATCCCACACTGTTCCTTCTGGCCTCTCTGCTCCCTGTTCTCTTCCTCCTTTCGGGTTCTCCTGCACCAACTCCACCCACTTCACCAGCACAAGATCTGGAGCTCACATGCAGATTATTTCAACCCTTCCTAGGCCACCTGTTCTGACCCAAATGAAAGCTTAAATCAGTCTGGGCTCACCCAGAGCATCCTGCAGCATGAGCTCCTTGCAAAGCCCCCAGGACTTTTGCCAGTCTTTATCAACATGGATCCCTATAAAGCAGGTTGTCCGAAAGTGTTCCATGTTCAAAATAGCTTGGGAAACTAGACTAAAGGAAAGCAAGCAGGTTCCTGGTGGCAGGACTCCTCAGATACACTGCTGTGCTGCTGAGTACTGTGGCTCTGCAATGAGGCTCAAGTATGTAGGGTTCCCGTGTGCTTTAGACTGGTTAAGTGCTAATGCCAAAGAGGGAACAAAGCATAGGTACCTTTCCTTCAACTGATTGGGCCTCTCTCAGAATACAGACTCATATAATAAGAGTAAAAGTAAAGCAAACTTTGTGACTGCCTTTAGCACCCCTACACCTACTGAGGGTAAAGGGTGAGTCCAGCTCTGGAGAGGGGAAGGGTCACTGCTTTCAGACCCTGGGCAGGGTAACATGCATGGTGCTGGCAGGTGGAGCCAGCCACATCTGCATTTAATGTATAATACTTCACCGGGAGTAGAGTGGGGATAGCCAGTATGGTGGCAGGTCCCAGCGGAGCAACAGCAATAGTCGGTTGTGGGTCCTGTTACCTCAGTCCATTTTTGGGAAGGGACCTGAGGCCTCGTCCTTTGGCAGGACAGACTGGTAGAGTCAGGGCTGCCAGTGAAAACAACCAAGCTCATGCAAGCTAGGGTGCAGAGACTCATCTAGCTCATGATTCGCTCAGGTACATCAAAAAGCAGGCAAGCCCAACAACAGCAAAAAAACGAGTCACCGTCTTAAAGTCAAACATCACATCTGTACACAAACTATACTGTCAGTGTGTTCTAAGCAGGTGGAATCATCTTGTTCATTTCTTGGGGCTAGAGTGATAATCGCATTTGGTGGCCGGTCACGGTGGCTCACACCTGTAATCCCAGCACTTTGGGAGGCCAAGGCAGGCAGATTGCTTGAGCCCAGGAGTTTAAGACCAGTCTGGGCAGCATGGCAAAACCCCATCTCTGCAAAAACTACAAAAATTAACCAGGCATGGTGGCATGCTCCTGTGGTTCCAGATACTCAGGAGGCTGAGGATTGCTGGAGCCGGGGAGATCAAGGCTGCAGTGAGCTGTGATCGTGCCACTGCACTCTAATCTGGGTGACAGAGTGAGACCCTGTCTCAAAAAAAAAGCATTTTCCTAGAAGCCCATGCATAAGAAATATTATCTTCCAACTTCCCTCCCTCTATGATATCCTAAACAAGCTAAGTGAAAGAAGAAAATTCTGTATAGAAGGAGAAGGGGCAGGAGGTGCCGAGTTCATGGCCATGTTCTGACTTGGGTAACTAGTAAATGGCAAGCGGAACTCACTGAGAATGGGAACATGGGAAGTGGACATATTCTTTGGAGGAGTAGGCAGATAGCGAGTTCCTTTTGGACAGGCTTTAGAGACTTCTAAGTGGAAATCTCCACTAGGCAGGAAATGTATGAGTCTGGAGTTCAGAGACGTCTGGGCTGGAGGCATAACTTCGGGTCAACAGAGAACTGAAGCATGAGTGTGCATGAGATCATCGGAGAAGGCAGTTCAATGTGAAAGAGGGCCTTGGCTGGGCTGCAAGAGGAGAGTGGACAGAGACCAGGCAGGGAGGCTGCAGAGATGGGAGGAACCCAAGACTCCAAGTGCACTCGCAGTTCTCAGCAGATGCACGTTAGCCTGTTTGATTCATCATTTAGCAGGACAGTGTGGATTTGCATTAAACAGTGGGCCTCAGTTTTCTTTAAAAATAATACCTTTCATTTGTATGCTAGAGTTTTCAAAGTGCACATTCAGTGATTTTGTTTCAATAAAAAATTACATTCTTATAACAAACCAGTGAAGAAGTCCTAGACGGTATTAGGTGCCCTGTTTCAATAAGAACATTCATGCTCATCTGTGGGAGAGAAAGGGAGAGGGGAGTTCGTTGTGACTGGGCACTAGTGTCTTCAAGGGCACATGATTTACCTCACTCTTGTTTCACTGCATTGTGACTTCTCTTGTACACACACTGGTTCTGCTTTCCTGCTGGATAGTACAAGTGGGTAGGAATTGTGTCTCAATTCTCCTTCCAACTCCCTTTCTCCATCCAAAACCTTGCTTTGCAACTGCAAACTATCTGATAAATTGAGGGGTAGGGAGAGTTGAATCAACAACAGGACAGAGGCTTTGAAGCCTTCAGCAGAGCTCAGCAATTCCTGACCCTACTATACAATGATGGCAGCACAGAATAGGGGATTTTGTTCTGATTAGCATTAGGAGAAGAGCAAACAGATGGTAATATATTCCATAGGGGAGTCTTCCTGCGGAATTCAACATGAGGAGCTCAACAAACACTTCTTGGATCACTATGTCTTTTTACACAATCCCCCCATTTTTTTCTTTCTTTCTCTAATCGTACACAACTGCGTGGGAATTTGCTGTTGAAATTGAATGAGGGAAATGTGGTGTAGCAGTCTTCTTTCATTTTTTACAGTTCAAAAAAAATCTGATTTTAATTTTTTTTTGGTATTACATTTTGTACAATTTTGAATTGATTTCTCCTGAGTATAGACAATTGATGGATTCCTGTTATTCGCCAATTCTGCCCTGGGATATGAAAAATGAAGGCAATTCATGTAGTATAGGGGAGGGAACATAGGCTTTGGCCTCTGTTGTCTGGAGTGGACCCTGGGTGACCTCAGGCCAGTTCCTTCCTTTAAGAGTCTGTTTCTAGGGCTTGTAATGAGAATTAAGTGAGATAAGACATAAAGCTGGTGCGTAGATGTAAAGCTTATAGTATGTGCTTGATAAATGTTTATTTTCTTTCTACTCCTTCTATTCTTAACCCTGACACATATTTCTCATGTAACCTGGAGAGGGATCTTTCAACATCTGCACGTAACAGTCTGTACCTGTCATTTAGTACTTCTTACTTTTTCTTCATTGGCCTGGGCTTTCCCACAATAGGTTCCAAGCACCTTGAGGATAGAACAATATGTTTTATTTTTAGGTGCTTTCATGTCCAATCACCTATAATTATGCTCATCACCAAGTAGTAGGTGGTCAGATGCTTTTTTTTTTTTTTTAATACTTTAAGTTCCAGGGTACATGTGTACAATGTGCAGGTTTGTTACATGTGTATACATGTGCCATGTTGGTGTGCTGCACCCATTAACTCTTCATTTACATTAGGTATATCTCCTAATGCTATCCCTCCCCTCTCCCCTCACTCCACGACAGGACCCGGTATGTGATGTTCCCCATCCTGTGTCCAAGTGTTCTCATTGTTCAACTCCCACCTATGAGTCAGAACATGCGGTGTTTGGTTTTCTGTCCTTGCAATAGTTTGCTCAGAATGATGGTTTCCAGCTTCATCCATGTCCCTACAAAGGATATGAACTCATCTTTTTTTATGGCTGCATAGTATTCCATGGTGTGTATATGTGCCACATTTTCTTAATCCAGTCTATCATTTGTGGACATTTGGGTTGGTTCCAAGTCTTTGCTATTGTGAACAGTGCCACAATAAACATACGTGTGCATATGTCTTTATAAAAGCATGATTTATAATCTTTTGGGTATACACCCAGTAATGGGATGGCTGGGTCAAATGGTCTTTCTAGTTCTAGATCCTTGAGGAATCGGGTTGTCAGATGCTTTTTAACTAACTTTGCTTGATTTCACCTGTCATGTGGTGATAATGACTGCATTTGCCTCTCTGTAAGAACTTAATGAGAAAAGTTTTTTAAAAATTCATGTCTCCTCAGGTATTCGTGATGGAGATCTAAGGTGGTGTTATTGTTACTATTGATTTACTCCATGCTTTCTTTAATCTGGAGACACTTGCATCTATACTCATCACTCTTCTCTTTGCATGGCAGGATTCCCAGCATAATTGGCAAATTAAGAAACAGTGATGTTTGTGCAGAAATGAAAGTCACTCAGAAATAAAGTGACTATATAATTTGTTGTAATGGGGACACATTTGAAAGTGAAGAGAAGACCTATTAATGGTTGTATTGGCTCGACAGTGGGAACCAGGGCTGTCCAGGGCAAACCAAGGTTTCCTGGTTCTGGCAGATGGGTATCAAGGTTGTTTCTGCCTTGTGACAGTCACCCCAAACTAGCTGCATTGCTACTATGTTGAAGCAATTACAAGAATAATTGAATTTTGTGGTGTCTTTCTTTCTTTCTTTTTTTTTTAATCTCTCTGTTGCCCAGGCTGGAGTGCAGTGGTGCGATCTTGGCTCACTGCAGCCTCTGCCTCCTGGGTTCAAACAATGCTCCTGCCTCAGCCTCCCAAGTAGGTGGGATTACGCTACCATGCCCAGTTAATGTTTGCATTTTTAGTAGAGATGGGGTTTCAACATGTTGCCCAGGCTGGTCTCGAACTTCTGACCTCAGGTGATCCACTTGCCCTGGCTTCCCAAAGTGCTGGGATTACAGGTGTGAGCCGCTGCACCCGGCCAAGACTAATTCAATTTTGTATGCACGCTGCAGCATTCATTTAATGTGTACATTTCTTTACCTCTGTCTAAATGTGGCACTGTGTTGGCTAAATTAAGTACATTATGTTGAAGAGAAATTCCAGGTATAGCAGGAGAGATATTACATGGTCTCTTCATCATGCAACTCACAATTTAATGAGGGTCTCAGGTGCAGTACTATGGACTTATTTCACCTGTGTTTCTCCCCTAAGCTCCCTGACATTTCGCCAACCCTAGGGCAGCATGTCAGTCCTAAGAATTTTGTCTGAAAGATGACATAATCAGTTTTACTCTAGAATTCATTTACAATTTAATTGTAGAGTTCGAGAGAAATTTCTTTGCAAACAGAAGATGCACAAATGAACTACCAGAAGTATTAATTCTATACATCTTTTATAAATTGTTTTTCCTCATTTTGTTAGAAGTTGCCTCTCTGAGCACTTACAATGTCTTCAGCGGTATAGTAATAACCATTGGGACAGTAAGTCTGTCTTTCATGAAAGGCAAATAAATCCAGAAAGAATTTGAAATAAAGAAGGATATTTAAACTGAATCACATATGAGATTGTTGCCTGTTTTCCAGATGGAAATCAGATGCCTTCTGATGAGCAATCACCCTGTGAAAGTCTTTTTTCATGAATAAAAATGATGTTTTTGACCAATAAGGTAAGAATCTCTTTTGCCAGTTCCTATTGAGCAATAAAATACTGTGGCCTGAATGAAAGGCCTAACAATCACTTATAACAATGCCTTTCTGGCAAGTTTGGTTCATTAGGATATTGGGAAGAGAATAGAACATAACAGAAAATCAGGTTCAAATCCATTCCTTGTCTTTTACTGTCTGGCTTTAGATTAGTCACTATCACCATGGCCCTCAGTATTCTCACTTATAAAAGTAGTTCTTTTATGGACTCAATGAGATAACATGTGCCCAACATGTGTGTTCCTGTGTGTCTGTGCATCTATATGTGTCGATCTGGATATGTATCCACGTGTGTCTATCTGGGTATAACTCTGGATATGTGCACAAAGAGTTAATTAACCTGGTTGGACACAGTGGCTCATGCCTGTAATCCCAGCACTTTGGGAGGCCGAGGTGGATGGATCACTTGAGAATGCAGAATACTATGCTAAATGAATTGACATTAAAACGATCATTATCTTCTAGTTAATACCATTTCTTCAGTGAATCAATATTTATTAAATATATAAGTAAGAACACTAGGGATGTCAAGAAAATGTTTACTCTTGTGTTTTTTTTTTTTTTCCATTGTGGTATCTTCTGGGACTTGTATGAGCTGCCTGGTCCTTGGGTGCCCATGGATTGAGACCATCTTATTCTTTTCCTTTTGGGCTTCTTTAAGTCTAATAACTGAGGGACTGTAAGCTGGAATATGGTGATTTTAGCGGGGCTTCCCATGGCCCAGTCACCTGGACACAGCCCACAAAGGCCTGTCCAAGAATGAGAACAGGAGAGGAGGGTGTTTTCATGTGTATGTCCTTGTGTGTGTCCTGGGTGTCCATGGGTATCCGTGTCTGTGCCTATATGCATATGTGTGTCTGTGTATCTGTTTGTGTGTCCATGTGCGTTTGTGTGCCTATATATGTGTCCATGTGTGTATGTGTGTCCATGTCTATCTGTATGTGTGCTCATGTATATATGTCCATGTGTGTCTCTATGTGTGGCTTTCTGTATATGTTGTGTGCCCCATTGTGTTGTTATAAATATGGTTTGTTGCATTGTGCAATCTATGTGTCTATGGTTGGTCTTCTAGCTGCTTTATATTTTGTGGTTTAAATATACATTTCTGTGTGGCCTGGTGTTATATGCTCCATGTGGCTGTTGCTATGACCATACATGTCTCTGTGTGTCTATCTGTATGTGTGTGTGTGTCTGTGTGACCATGTGTGTCTGGGTCTCTGTGACCATGTGTGTCTGTGTGTCTGTGTGGGGAGGCGTTCTTCCTGAGACCCACTCAGGACTTTGCCCGCATCACTTTCTCCCTTATTCTTACCTCAGCTCAGGAAACCTTTTTCTACCTGCAGGGAACTTCTTCCCCCATTGATTTGTTCCATCTTCCCAGAAGCAGCCCCCTGCGGTGATGTCCGCGTCAGAGGCACCAGCATGATCTCCGAGGGGCGGAAGTTCCTGGAGCCACACATGCCCTGGAGATTCTGCCACACCAGTTCCTCTGGGGCAAGGGACTCTTGAGCCTACTCTTCGCTTGTGTGAGGGAAAATTACCATGAGATAAAACCAAATACGATAATGCTGCAAAAATATTATTCTGCTACATGAATGGAAGAACAACTAGAGATCAGTCACAAGGTGAGACGTAATCTGGGGCATGACTGTAGAAAGTAGCAGTCATGAATGAGCAAGCCACCCGGGAAGGGAGAGCCCGATGAGGCTCCATTTTTTTTTTTTTTTTTTTTTTTTGGAGACGGAGTCTCGCTCTGCTCCCAGGCTGGAGTGCAGTGGCGCGATCTCGGCTCACTGCAAGCTCCGCCTCCCGGGTTCACGCCATTCTCCTGCCTCAGCCTCCCGAGTAGCTGGGACTACAGGCGCCCGCCGCTACGCCCGGCTAATTTTTTTGTATTTTTTAGTAGAGATGGGGTTTCACTGTGTTAGCCAGGAGGGTCTCGATCTTCTGACCTCGTGATCCGCCCGTCTCGGCCTCCCAAAGTGCTGGGATTACAGGCGTGAGCCACCGCGCCCGGGAGGCTCCATCTTTAGGCGGTGAGGGCTGAGCGTCCCTCTGTGCGCCTGTGGGCGTGGCTACACGACCTTCGAGGAGGAATTCAAGATACCAGGGCTTCTGTGTGGGGCCCTTGGGGAGCTGATGCCCGCTCCTTGTGTACAGTCTTCACCAAGTTATCAACTTCAAGCTGCTGTCGAAGGTAAGGCAGTGTTGCCCCAGCTGGGGCGAATCTTTCAAGGACTGCCTCGCTGAGCCACTTTTGTGTATTTTATGCTCCCTCAGCAGACTACATGAAGGTTGTTTGGATATTCTGCTATTTCCTGTTCCTTTTCTTTTGCAAGTTTGTTCCAATGGAAAATATACAAAAGGGTGAAAGGCATTAAGTATGGAATTAAGTAAGGTGTTGTTTAGCATATACACAGTCTCTGCTATTCATTCGGCCAACTCTGAACTTCCCTTTTTTTTTTTTTTTTTTTTTTTTTTTTTTTTGATACAGGGTCTTGCTCTGTTGCCCAGGCTGGAGTGCAGTGGTGTGATCATGTGAGTTCGAATTTTCAGTGCAGAAAAGTATTTCTTTATACCTTTGTCTGACTCTCTCTGTCTGCCTCTGCCACTTCACCTTGTATGACTATTGAATACTTTCCCAACCTAGTACTTGTGCGAATGGAATATTGAACTGGAAGTATCCTAAGTACTTCTTATGATAGTGGAATACAGTAATAGACCCCAGCATTGGACCTCGCTAAGACTGTATTCCAACAGTGGCATGCAAATAACCGTTCCCTCTTCCCTTCTTTATTCTTTGGGGATGCTACATTCAGAGTGTCTTTTTCTTATAATTATAACTAATTAACTTAAATAGGAAAAGTTTTTCTGACCTGCCTGCATTTCTAGATGAAACAATAAATAGGCACAGGTTGTGGAGGTTGTGCTGATGAGTCTTGTAAGAAATTGTAAACTGATACCAGTTTACAACTTTGCTTGTGTGAGGGGAAATTACCATGAGATAAAACCAAATAAGATAATCCTGCAAAAATATTATTCTGCTACCTGAATGGAAGAACAACTAGAGATCAGTCACAAGGTGAGACATAACCTGGGGCATGACTGTAGAAAGTAGCAGTCATGAATGAGCAAGCTACCGGGGAAGGGAGAGCCCCTCTTATGAGACTCTTATGAGACACATAAGAGTTGCTGTCACGTGGGAGTAACTTTACAGGTTTTGAAGCACTTTTGTATATGTATCTGTGAATACATTCGAGCTTCACAACAATGCACTGAAATTGATAAAGCAGGTTTTTCTTGTTTTATGATAAAGCAGGTTTTTCTTGTTTTATGACTGTGGGCCAGTGACTTGCCCATGGTCATATAAATGGTAAAAGGTAGACTTGGAACTTTAAGTCTTCTGATTCCAAGACCTCTGATGAACAATGTGTATTAGACTAACATAGGCTTGTTTCCTTTTTTATTTTTTAAATTAAATTTTATTAAAATTAAATATGTTGGCCAGGTTGATCTTGAATTCCTGGCCTCAAGCAATCCTCCTGCCTTGGCCTCCCAAAGTGCTGGGATTATAGGCATGAGTCACTGTGACTGGCACGGTAACATAGGTTTATTTCTTCATACAAATTTTAATTGGATAAACATATGTAAGTGGGTTTGCATAATATACTACTTTTGACAAGTTTAATGTCCTTAAATCCTGAGAGATCGGCTCATAAGGTAGCTGGTGGGCACACCCGTTATTTTTGTCTTCTTAGCACGCAGTCCTCTCAACTCCTGATAACAAAACATTGATTTTCCTTTGGGGTCAGATTTTCCCTGTTATTTGCAGATTTGGTAGGACAGTGTCTTGACCCCTTACTGGCCCAAGGCTGGGCAGAATTCTCAATTAGACTGTCTCCCTTGAGAATTTGAATCCTCAGCTGAGTGACTTGATGGAAAATTGTCCCCATTCTGTGACCCGAGACTGCCTACTAGTTTCTGCTACTTAGACCTTTTGAGTTTTCTGGTTCTAATCCTTTCTGAGGTCTGTATGGTCAGATTTTGTTTTTTAATTCTATGAATTTCCCCATACTCTTTTGATGAATTTCTTTGTGATTAGCTTCGCCAGATTTATTTTAGTTGCATATACTAAAAGGTGCCTAACTTATGTAGGAATTATGAAAGTAAAGTAGAAACAAGAAGGGTGTGTGCATGTGTATGTGAGATTTACCTCTTGTCAGATATATTCCCTCCCTTCTCACTTTCATGAAAGGAGTAAACTTCTCTGAAGTTGGACTTCACCATATGGCTTTCTTTGGCTTCATAGTGGATAGAAAGTATTTCACCACTCCTTGAGTTTGGTCTTAGAATGTGATTTGCTTTGGCTAATGGGATGTTAGCAGTTGTGACTCAACAAAGGCTGAAAATGCTCTTGTATGGTAAGTCCTGGGTTCTTGTACATCCGCTGTTTCCATGAAAGGAACATGACCAGGTTAGTTCGCAGGTTCCAGAAGGGGAATGAGATACATAGTGCTCAGCCACCCAGCCGAGTTGCCCTAGGGTCTGGATAAGCAGACCCTGCCCCAGCCAATCTACAGATACCATGAGCTAAATAAACGTTCGTTGTTGCTGTGTTAGGCCATATTTGCATGGCTAAGCAGACCCTTCCCCAGCCAATCTATGGATAACGTGAGCTAAATAAATGTTTATTGTTGCTGTGTTAGGCCGTATTTACATTGCTATAGAGAAATATTTGAGACTGGGTAATTTTTAAGAAAAGACGTTTAATTTGCTCATGGTTCTGCAGGCTGTACAGGAAGCATAGCACTGGCATCTGCTTCTGGGGAGACCTCAGGAAGCTTACAGTCATGGTGGAAAGCAAAGCAGGAGCTTGCACATCACATGACCAGAGCAGGAGCAAGAGAAAGAGAGAGCTGGGGGTAGCTACCACATTTTACAACAACCAGATCTTGAGAGAACTCTCACTATTGTGAAGACAGCACCAAGCCACGAGGGATTTGCCCCCATGACTGAAATACCTCCCTCTAGGTCCCACCTCCAACATTGGGGATTATAATTCAACAGGAGATTTGAAGAGGACATCCAAACTATCCGTTGCATACCACTGAGGTTTTTTTTTTTTGTTTTTTGTTTTTTGTTGTTGTTGTTGTTTTTTTTTTGTTTGTTTGTTTTTGTTTTTGAGACGGAGTCTGGCTCTGTCGCCAGGGCTGGAGTGCAGTGGCCGGATCTCAGCTCACTGCAAGCTCCGCCTCCCGGGTTCCCGCCATTCTCCTGCCTCAGCCTCCCGAGTAGCTGGGACTACAGGCGCCCGCCACCTCGCCCGGCTAGATTTTGTATTTTTTTGGTAGAGACGGGGTTTCACCGTGTTAGCCAGGATGGTCTTGATCTCCTGACCTCATGATCCGCCCGTCTCGGCCTCCCAAAGTGCTGGGATTACAGGCTTGAGCCACTGCGCCCGGCCGACCACTGAGGTTTTTTAAAGCTGTTCGTTATGCAAGATTTCTGTACCAATTGCAAATGAATATAGAAATTCGTATTAACAAGTGGTGTGCTGGCTATAAGTAAAACCTAAATTATGTGGGACTGGGTGGTGGTATATGTTGGTAAAATACTGAAGAAACCATCATTAGCAGCCTGCAAAAGGGATGGCCCATGTTCTCTAACTGTGGTAAACTGGAAGGTAGCTATGTAATCAATGAACTTGTGGACTTGGGAAAGATGGTTTCTATGAGAATGTTGAAGTATTGGCTGGCTTCTTTTAGCCAGCTAATATATAATATTAGCTATATGATATCATGAGCTCAGAAAATAACCAGCTGGCTTGCAAATAGAATTTCAAGGGACTGTAGAAAACCCAGAACTTGCTGGTTCGGAAAAACATGAGTTTCTCAGACCATCTCTCCATTCAGTAGGAGATTCTTAAATGAAGATACAGCCTGATCACAGAGGTCAAGTTTAGGTACTCCAGCAAGACATGGCCTTTCACTCTAACCTTTGCTCCAAGGCTTAAAGACCAAAGCAAAAGTTGGGCTGTTAACAACTTTTAAAAACCTGTGGAAGGAATAAAATGGTGACTAGAATACCCTTTCAGCCAGACAAAATGTATCTTAGAAAACTTATGAATGTCACTGGTCCCACAGCAGCCTCATGCTCCACTGCCAAGAGTGAAGGCCAGAGATAAAGGCATGTCTTAAAAATAATGGTGGGTGTGGCTTTTGGAATATGAAATAGACAGGAGTAGTTAACAGTATGCAAGTATAGCAGACATTTATTCATCTAAACATAGTTTTAAAAAATTTAAACAAGGAATTAAAAAAAAAAAACTCAAAATGACTAAGCAACTAAAACCTAGATATTCACCATATGAAAATCTGCCCTGAGAAAATGTACAATAAACAAACAGGAATTCTAATATGGTGATATGTAAACCAGAATGATGAAATGTCAGATATTTCCCTTCCAAGCCAGGAATGAGTTGAGATTATTGCAGCTGTTAGTGGACTATAAACACAGAAGGCTTGCATGATAAAAGGCAAGTATCAATGATGCAGGGAAATATTCACAATGCCTGTGATAAATATCAGGAAATAAAATCAGAGTAAGAAGCCCAGAATTAGAGACCGATTAAATAACAACAGTTCTAATGAGAGCTTTGAAACTGAAGAGAAAATGTTGAAACCCAAGGAAGATGGAAAATTTAAGTTGGCTAGAATGAGTCTATTGTGCCTTGATTTTAGTTTAGTTCTTAACTTTGTATTCCCTAACCACCAGAATTTACAGAGTTAAAAATGGGATTGATATTCTAATATCATAAGCAAAATAATGGTAAGAATGACAAAAGTTGATTTGGCTATCTTTATCTTTCGCCAGTAAAAATTAGAACTAGTTTTCCAAAATCTTTACATGATGTAGTTGAGTGAACTTGGCCCATTTATAGTAGAGATAAAGAATTGTTTTAACCTCTATTTTCTCACACTGTCTTTTCTTTAGTGGGATCTTTTCCTTGTTCATAGCCACATCTCTAGAAATGTAATGTACAGTATAGTAGCCACTAGCCACATGTGGCCGTTAAAATTTTTTAAAATTAAAAATGCAATTTCTCATATACACACTAGCCACATTTTAGGCCCTCAGTAATCACATGTGGCTAGTGGCTATCATACTGGGCAGTGCAGATATGGAATGCTTCTACCTAACAGAAATTTCTAGTGAATAACACTCTTTGAGAACCTCATACCATGCTTTTGATATCATAAGTGCCTCATAAATATTTTTCGACTAAAATTATTACAACTGGTTGCATTTTTCAACATCTCAGAGAAATATGCAGATGATCCTACGCCAAGAGACTGTCACTACCAAGGGAATGAATGCAGAAAGAGAAGAAAAGAGGGCCAAGAACTGGTCCAGGGACACGCTGACATTAACCAGTTAGAGAGGAGGAAGCAGCCAGGAGGTCTGGGAAAGGGCAAGTGCAGCAGGAGGAAAGATGGAGAGGAGAAGAGTGTGTGCTGAAAGCCTAGAGAGGCCAGATGTCAGGGAAAAAGTTCGCTGACAGGTCAAATAAGGGGAGGACTGGGGATTTACCATTTCTGGTTTCATTTTTTAATAGTTTTACTGTGACAAAAAGCAATATATTTATACTTCTCTTTGTTTCATCAAATATATCAGCATTGATTTCTGCTCTTAAAGATAAGGATTTGTCCTATGTATATTCACCTTTTTTGATTTAACCTCTTCTTTATAGGTTCTGTTATTTTTAGTTCATGATAACTCATGTTACTTTATGCACTTTGCTTATGCTTATATCTCTATTTCTTGATTTTCTTTCTCTTGCTCTTTCTTTTCTTTCTTTCTCTCTCTCTCTCTTTCTTTCTTTTTTTTTCTTTTTTGTCAGAGTCTCGCTCTGTCACCCAGGCTGGAGTACAGTGGTGCAATCTCGGCTCACTGCAACCTCCGCCTCCCAGGTTCATGCGATTCTCCTGCCTCAGTCTCCTGAGTAGCTGGGATTCCAGGCGTGTGTCACAACGCCCGGCTAATTTTTGTGTTTTTAGTAGAGATGGGATTTCACCATGTTGGTCAGGCTGGTCTAGAACTCCTGACCTCATGATCTGCCCACCTAGGCCTCCCAAAGTGCTGGGATTACAGGCATGAGCCACTGTACCAGGCCGATTTCATTTCTTAATTCCTCAATTTGAGGTGGTATTTCTTTGATGCCTAACTACACAGGTGGAGGAAATTAGCCTCCTATACATCAGGTAGCTTTCTTTCTTCTTACTGCTGACTTCTGTCAGTTCTGTCTTTCCATTTATGTTAGTCACCATTTCAGCATTTACATCATGTTCTGTAAATGTAATTAAGTCTCTTGTATTATTCTGTGTCTATAGGTTGACTGTAAAAATGGAAAACCAATAAATATAAATTATGATGTTATAATAAGTTTTTGCTCAACTAAGACTTGTGATTGTCAATTTCTCTATTTGATGAAAGTAGCACTTTACTTTGGGGAATCGTAAAAAATAGTACTTACCTTACACATTTAAATGCACGTTTATTTGCCCGTATTTGAATGTAAGGCCAGGGACCTTTTCTTTGAGCAGATCTAATAATCACTGTGAGAGATTTGGAACATTGGAGTCTCAGTATCTCTCTGAAGCAGGCTGTGCTTAGAACAATATATTTTGAGTGATTATAATGCCAGATTCCATGAATAAATAACACTGTCCTATAATTGACATATAAAATGACATGAAAGGAACGTTTGTCTGAAAAATTCCTTTGGTGTATAATTATAATATTACATTCCTAGAGTAAGCACTGTGTTAATAACATTGATTAAATCAATATGCATAAGTGAACACAGCTATTGCTTTTATGCTACAAAAAAAAAAAAAAAAAAAAAAAACCATTTTTTGCCATTAAGCCCTGGCAAGAAAAAATAAAAAAAAAAAAAAAAAAAAAAAAAAAAAAACCATTTCTTGCCATTAAGCACTGGCAAGTAATAATGAAAATGACAAATAAAACTAAAGCAATAAAAATGCATATCATCTACAAAATAACTGTACCATTTACACATATATGGCAAATTCCTCTGCACATAAAATTTCTTTATTGGCCTTCTGCAGCATTCTTCTTGTAGTTTTAGTCCCCGCACAACCTAAATTCTCATCTTAAAGGTGAAGAAATTGCTTTTAATAAATGGTGGGTAAGCTTTTGCTCCTTGCCACTCAGACAGATTTGGAGGTAAATTCCAGGTTTAGCAACTGATGTTTTGAGCAGCTTTCAAGTATTCTCATCTCAGTGTAGTTTATTTTTCATCTCCGGGCTTAGTGTAATATTATTCGATGAGAACTTTCTTTAAGTGCTACTATTAGGACAGAAAATGAATTCATGAATCCTTCTGGAGTCTTGTTATTTATAAGTAATAATTTGGTGCAACCATTAGAGCTCTAAGTCCATTTTTCTGTACAAAAAACACCTGGTTTCCCGATACTCAGAAGAAGACTTTGTTAACATTTTCTCCTGTTTGCCTCTG
>NW_016808678.1:2069798-2075414 GCF_001698545.2 Rhinopithecus bieti | reverse complement strand
ATATAAAAGAAATAAAATGGCCTCAGTTCTTTTAATAAAATTTTACACATATAAACTAAGAACAAAGAACTGTTTTGACAGTGTGGAGTTCTAAGAAAGAGAAGCCCAGATTAAAGAAGCAGTAAGTGCCACCACATCTACTGCCAAAGGAACAACAGTGCTCGAGTGATATTTTCCAGGCAACCCCACGGCATAAATCTTTAATCCCACTGCCTTTCATGTGACATTTATATATAAAAACTGTTTATAGAGCAATGTAACCTTTTCCTGTGTTCATTCGGGTTTATCAGGGCCGCCAATGCTTCAGTTCTTATGCTCTGACTGCTCATAATACGTCAGCAAATATGATCAGCACATTTTGCCTTTGCTCTCACCAGAACCAAATAAGGGGCTGATGTACCAGTTACAAAACAAGGTCAATGGCAAGAAGACGAACCTCACACAGCTGGCCTCGCAGAATCCAGTGCCTGTGCAACAGTCATTGAACTGTTTTGCAGCAGGCCAGAGTGGGAATTTCTCTTCACAGCATCCATAAATTTGGACTTAATTCATCTTTGCAGAAAATTAAGGGGGGATAAATTCAATATCGTTTTAAGCAACATAAAACCGGTCCAGAAATAAATTAGTTGCTCCATTAGAAAATAACCTGCACAAGTTAGGGAATAGAATATTTTTTAGAGTCATAGGTCTGGAAAAAGGCCATTGAGAATGATTTGCCCATTTATTGAGTCAATTAGAAAATTAACTTTATAGGACTATTCAGCCAACTCTGTGAGGCTCTTGATTACAAATGACCAAAACCCAACTCAAACTAGATTTTGTGAAAAAGGGGAGTAGATTGACAGGGGTAACTAGGGAGCCAAAGACATATACTTGACCTTAGGCATCCGTGGTTTCAGGCCTCTTGGAGATGCTTTCCTCGGCTTGGCTTGCCTCTCATCCTCTCCCTAAGAAGTAGCACAATGACCCCCAAGAGTTCCAGATGCATGTGGCTTTCAATGTTCATAATCACAGAGAAAGAGAAACCATCTGTCATGGCAAGAGTGCTGGGAACATTATGATATGGCTCAGTCTGAGGAAGGAACCCTTTCCTGACCTAACCACCATGCCCAGGATGTGGGCTCAGTTCCCTGAATGACCTAGCCTGGGTCATGGCTGCTTCTTCAGCAGGAAGGTGATATCAATTTCACCTGCACAACATGGTCTAAGGAGAGGTCCCTCCCAAAATGGTGGAGGGGTGACTCCCCAAAGGATGGGATGCTGGACAGATCAGAAAAAATACCTGCACACTACAGCTAGTCACTGACAGGGCTACAAATGGAACTCAGGATGTATTAGTCTGTTTTTACACTGCTCCAAAGAAATACCCAATACTCAAGACTGGGTAATTTATAAAGGAAAGAGGCTTAATTGACTCACAGTTCCACAAGGCTGGGGAGGCCTCAGGAAACATACAATCTGGCACAGAAGGTGAAGGGGAAGCAAGGAGCTTTTTAACATGGTGGCAGGAGAGAGAAGAAAGTGAAAAGCCCAGTGGAAACTGCCATTTATAAAACCATCAGATCTCGTGAGAACTCCTTCACTATCATGAGAACAGCATGGGGGAAACCACCCCCATGATCCAATCACCTCCCTCCCTCCACACGTGGGGATTACAATTCGAGATGACATTTGGGTGTGGACACAGAGCCAAAGCATATCACAGGAATACCAACTCCATGTTTATCTGTAATGGTTAATTGGTAGCTTCTACTCTCTGCCTAATTAGCGTGTCCAGTCTATGAAGCAAAAACACCAGAGTTGGTGGGTATGTGTGTATGTGTGTAACTGTCAGCGTACACAGACACATCCGTGCTTGGGTTTGGAGTAAAGAAGTAGGTTAATGCCTGGAAGCAGCTGTCTCTTTATAAGAAAGTTCATAAATGCATCACAGACCAAAAAATATTAATAGTTTGTTCTCCAGGAAGGTATGCTGCTATCTCAAGTGTTTACCTTTGAATTACAGTACTATAAGATGCAGCAGTAATCTGGGCTTTAAGGCAATGGCTGATGGGCAAACTAAAAAATGCACATATGTGATAAGGAACCCAATGTCTTGAACCATCTTTACTATCACCTGAGTTTCCCCTCCAAAACTCATGCTGGAATTTAATTGGCATTGTGATGGTTTAAAGAGGTAGGACCAGGTGAGACCTACAAAAGGTGATTGGGTGAAAGAATTCGTGGATTAATGGGTGATCAAAAGAGTGGGTTGGTTATCTCTGAGAATGGCTCTGTTATAAAAGCCAGCATGGTGGCTTCCTTGTCTTACCCTGTGATGCCTTCTGTCATGTTATGACAGCAAGAAGGACCTCCCTAGGTGTGCCCCTCAGCCTTATACTTCTCACCCTCCAGAACTGTGAGACATAAATTTTTTTTTATTATAAATTACTCAGTCTATAGTAGTCTATTATAACAACAGAAAATGGATGAATACATTACAAAACAAAGCAAAACAAAAAAGCAAACACTGGTTTGTGTTTTCCTGAGGAAAAAAAAAGATGCCTCATGATATTCACATGTCTTTTACTAATACTCCCAGCTGGAAGAAAGAAATGTAGCCAGTGAAACTTAACAAGTGAATTTTTATTAGCATTATGTAAACCTGCAAACCTCAAAACAGTTCTGCTGCTATGTGCTCCGTTTTTATTTAGTCAGGTCGCTACTTAACTGTCCTGACATTTCAATTGAGTAAAACTGTAAGAACAGACAGCAGTGAGAAGATTCCTAATCTAACATAATAAAGTTAATAAATGAACACATTTCATTTGAGCATGACACCATCACATAGCAATCCATGTGAGCGAATAAAAAAAAAGATGTTCTATCCTGGTCATCATATATCGATAGATGTTCTAGTACATGTGTCTTTGCTAGAACAATAGTCCAAAGACTTTAGTGTGCAGACTTTAAGGGAGTTGTTGAACCTCAGATGGCTGGGCCATACCTGCAGAGTGTCTAATTCACTAGGTCTGTGGTGGGCCCAATAATCTGTATTTCTGGTAAGTTCCCAAGAGATGTTGATGTTGCTCATCTGTGACTACACTTGGAGAATCACTCCTCTAGACGAATCCCAATGCTAAGCTCAGATGAGTAATTATAATCCGTAGTTCAGTTGGGAGCTGAGTTGAGGCTGCCCTGGGGACATAGTAGCCAGAGTTTCTAGCAGTGGTGATGTTCCTAATTATGGCACAGGCAGAATTCCAAGAGGGAGCCATATGGATGAGCATGGGACTCCAGCTCATCTGCAGAGTAAAATGGCAGTCTTTATATCCTTGGGAAGACACATCAAGCAGTATTTAGGAAGGTTGTTAGGAATTTTGTCAAGTACTCTGGGTTTTAAGAGCAAAGTTTCAGGATTGGCTGGGAATTTCAGTGCCAATAAGGATAGAAGGCTCATTAAAGGGCCTTGCGTATGTATTGGGCTCACAGGAAAGGCTGGAGCTGGAGGCTATGTGGATTCCTAAGAAGATGACCTTGACTAGGCTTAAGGCAACTAAAGATGGCCCCAAGGATGGAGTTGGTGGGATGGGATGGTGGTAGTGGTGCTAACCAAATACTAAGCCAAGTGAACACAGGATACAGACCCAATTATATCTGAAAGTTGCCTGTTCAAAGCCTGCCATGATCGGGATGAGAGCAGGCAGGGTCTATCTGGAATACTAGTTGTGGTTCTTGAGCCTTTTTTGACCTTGATATATATTAAGAAATGCAAATTACATTGCATCGATAGCACAATAGTGTGACTATAGTCAATAATAACTGTACATTTTTAAATAACTTAAAGAGTGTAATAGGATTGTTTGTAATTCAAGGGATAAATGATGGATGGGACGGGCACCCCCTTCTCTATGATGTGCTTATTTCACATTGTATGATGGTATCAAAACATCTCACATACCCCATACATATATACATCTACTGTGTGCCCACAAAAAACATTTAAAAAAAAACAAATTGTATCATGGTACACAAACACACACACACACACACACACACACACACATGCACACATAGAGTTTCCCCAAATGATACGTCCTTTACCATGTGGAATGTTCTTTATTCTATTTTAATCTATCTATTCTATCACATTCTATTACTTCATGAAGATAACAGACACCTTTTGCTATGCAGGAATTTATTTTATGACCCACTAATGGGTAGAGACCTGTAGCTGGAAAACATTCACCTAGAACTTGCAGTTGATACCATCTGCCTTGACCTACAGCGGGCACTCTCATCCTGCATGCAGCAGCTAGCACATAAACACTGGCTGTAGAACATAAAGTCATTTCCAGTTAAAAGGCCCAAGATCTTCTGACTTCACTCAACCTGCACTTCTTGGTCAGCATCCTCCATCACAGAACTCCCTGGTTTCTTGAACTTCATGCCTTGCATAATTTTTGGTTTTGAACTCTTTTGATGATCCTAACAACTTCAGGGAAGAGTCTTTCTCCTCCAGGTTTGACTTTGCAAATCCCTTCACCTAGGCTAATCCTCCTTCCTCCACCACTGAAAGCAGATTAGTGCTAGGCAAAATTATGTATTTGTATTAGTCCGTTCTCATGCTGTTAATAAAGACATACCTGAGACTAAGTAATTTACAAATAAAAAGAGGTTTAATGGACTCACAGTTCCACATGGGTGAGGAGGCCTCACAATCATGGCAGAAGGTGAAGGAGGAGAAAAGCTATGTCTTACACAGCAGCAGGCAAGAGAACATGTGCAGGGGAATTGCCCTTTGTAAAACCATCAGATCTCCTGAGACTTATTCACTATCAGGAGAACAGCATGGCGAAAACTTACCTTCATGATTCTATTACCTCCCACCAGGTCCCTCCCATGATACATGGGGATTATGGGAGCTACAATAAAAGATGAGGTTTGGGTGAAGACACAGCCAAACTATATCAGTATTTTAATTCTGTTTCCCTTCATGTGATACCAACCCAGTCCTTTTTGCTAAAAATCTGTATTTCATTTCTCCTTGTTTAATTTGTCTTTTTCTCAGTAAAATATCTGGAGCAATGATTTAAAAATTGCTTATTTGTGTTAGAAATAATAGATAATTAAGTAACTGCCAATAAATTCCAGTTGATAAGCAAGCAAAGTTACATTAGTGTAAGCAATAAAAGCATGATACTATCCAATAATGAATTATTTCTATTATCTGTGGCACCTGTAATGCAGAAAAGATGTATCTTAAACAATTAACCAACCAACCAGACAAGCAAAATTCCCATCAATCCAAGTTTCTGAAGCAAGCTTTCGTGAAAGTGACCCATAACAGATGAGATGACATGTTGATAAGCCACATTTTCAAAAGGCAAGGTCGTGTGTTTCTACAGCACTCATAAAACAAAGAGATATGCTGGGACAAGGGTAAGATGTCTGTTTCTAAGCCACCAAATTGATCTCTGACCAGAGATATTTTCTAACATTTTGGTGCTATAAAGAATATTATCACGGTAGCTAAGAAATGTCTTAGAATATGCCCATCTCCTGCCATGCTTTGATTTTCAACCAAATGGAACTTTCTTGAGTAGGATCATTTACTTTTCCCTCCCTCCCTCCTTC
>NW_016808678.1:2032285-2069302 GCF_001698545.2 Rhinopithecus bieti | reverse complement strand
TTTTTGACAAGGTCTTGCTCTCTTGCTCTGTCTCCCAGGCTGGAGTGCAGTGGTGCTATTTTGGCTCAGTGCAACCTCTGCCTCCCCGCTTCAAGTGATCCTTCTGCCTCAGCCTCTCGTGTAACTGTGACTGCAGGCATGCACAACCGTACCTGGATAATTTTGTTTATTTTTTGTAGAGACAAGATCTCACTTGAAGCACGGTCTTCAAATTCCAAAGGTCAGTAATTCATGCTCTGAGAATACAAGAATAAACCGAAAGGATGGTGACAAGCAAAGACCAAGGGACATCCCTGCCTCCCGACTCCTCCCAAAGTAGCACCTGCCTCTGGTGCATACTGTAGCACCCCTCTGCCCCCTCACTGACACAAGAATGTTTTATTCACAGAAGTTTCAGAAAACTTCAGAAATCAAAAAAGGAGATCACGAGAGGAAACTGAATTTTATCCTGTGGAATGGAAGACAAATATAAAATTAAACACTTGGTCATTGATATGGTTTGGATATTTGTCCCCTCCTGATATGGTCTGGCTGTGTCCCCACCCAAATCTCATCTTGAATTGTAACTCCCATAATTCACACATATTGTGGGAGAGACCTGGTGGGAGATAATTGAATCATGGAGGGTGGTTTCTCCCATACTGTTCTCATGGTAATGACTAAGTCTCACAAGATCTGATGGTTCTATAAGAGGTTTCGCCTTTAACATGGCTCTCATTCTTTCCTCCTCGCTGCCATGTAAGAAATGGCTTTCACCTTCCACCATGACTGAGAGGCCCCCCCAGCCGTGTGGAACTGTGAGTCCATTAAACCTCTTTTTCTTTATAGATTACCCAGTCTCAAGTATGGCTTTATCAGCAGCATGAAAATGGACTAATATACCTCCAGATCTGGTGTCTAATTGTAATCCCTGGTGTTGGAGGTGGGGCGTGGTGGGAGGTGTTTGAGTCATGGAAGTGGATCCCTCATGAATGGCTCAGCACCATCCCCTTGGTGATGGAGTGAGTTCTCACTCCCAGTTCATGTGAAAGCTGGTTATGTAAAAAAGTCTGGCATTTCTTCCTCTCTCTCTCGCTCCCTCTCTCACCACGTGACACGCAGGTTCCCCTTTGTTTTCCCCCTTGATTGTAAGCCTCCTGAGGCCTCATCAGTAGCAGATGCTGGCACCATGCTTGCTGTACAGCCTGCAGAACCATGAGGTAAAATAAACCTCACTTCTTTTTTTTTTTTTTTTGACAGAGTCTTGCTCTGTCACCCAGTCTAGGGTGCAGTGGCAAGATCTCAGCTAACTGCAACCTCCACCTCCTGGGTTCAAGCGATTCTCCTGCCTCAGCCTCCTGAGTGGCTGGAATTATAAGCTTGCATCCCAATGCTCCACTAATTTTTGTATTTTTAATAGAGATGGGGTTTTGCTACGTTGACCAGGCTGGTCTTGACCTCCTCACTTCAAGTGATCTGCCCGCCTTGGCATCCCAAAGTGCTGGGATTACTTTCTGTATAAACCTCATTTCTTTATAAATCACTCAGCTTCAGGTATTCCTGTATAGCAATGCAAAATTGACTAACACAGTCATTTCTAGTAGGATATGCTATAAATGGGAAAATCATAGAGCAGTCTTTTAAAAAGTTGTAAAACATACCTAAGGAAGGAAACGTAGTTTGTAAGAACTTGCTGGCTGGTGGTCTGGCTTAGTCTCTACAGCCTGGAATTTACCATCCAGTAAAGTCATGTCATGCCTCTCTGGCCTCTCTTTGTATTTGTGAAGTGGGCACAAAAGGCTGTGTGTCCCTTAAATGATTCACAGGAATTTACATGAAATTATTAGTCTACCTCCTGAAAATAATTTTGTGCCTAAGGAATCAATGCTCTTTAAAAACAAAATATTCTTGTGATTCTCTTACGGAAAAGAGAGCCTTTACCTCCAGCTAATCAGTATCTTCATTCAGACAGACACACATGCACACACACACACACACACACACATGCACACACACATGGTGGGGGGATCTTTTTTGGCATGCCATTAAAAGCCACAATAAATATTAGCACCTGACTGAAAAAAAAAAAAGGAAAAGAATTTCACCGAAGCCTCAGAGTGCTTAAATAAAGACTAAAGTGCTCTGCAGATCAAAATGATTTATTCTCAGACAATTCACCTAGAGACATTTTTCTCCAATTACTAAAGGTCTGGTGAGGGAGAATCCTTAATGACATCTTCAACAGACGATATCTTGGAAAATCCTTTTAGTTCCTCTTTGGGATCTAACCAGGGTACATACTTAGAAACTAGGAAACATTTGGCCGGCTCCTCATCAGAAAAAGAGAGGTTTAATCCCATCTAGTATTACATGCAGCTTTGCTCAAAATAAAGCAGCTGCTTGCGAACTGATTTGAGCCTTTTCCCATTTAAGCAAATCCATTTTTTGGTGTGTGTCTTCTTCAGCTGAATCTGACTTGTCAGGCTGAGAACATATGTGTCTGTCATTCCAGAAAGAATGCACATTTATTTTCCTCTCATTTAATGTTTGAACATGATCACAGTCACCAGATGGGTCAGAAAAACAATGACAGCATGGTATAAATCTTCAGAGGGTTTATCAATCTGATTGAATTGAGAAGATAAAGTGGATTTGCTAGAAATCCAATAAACTCTCTCCACTTCGAAGAATAATAAGGGTTTGTGCCAATTTTCTCCTTTATTACCATCTCTGCCCTTTCTCTTTTTATGCTGTTTTCTGTTTCACTTCCTTCGTATTACAAGACTCATTTTATTCTCTAGCGGTGTTAGGTTAGCCTCAGTCCTAGCTTAGTTAGTTGAAGAGATTGGGGGCCAATGGTGGCAGTAGGACTAGTCAGGGACTTAAAGCTGGATGAACCAGAATTTGAATACAGGCTTATCCCCCAACTCACTGGGTGGTCCTTCAGCCTCAGTTTCCTCGTATAAAAAATGAGGCAGACCTTTTCATAATGTAACAGTTAGACATTATGAATGTGAAGCATTTAAAGTGATTTCTGGCCCAGTAAAGAGTGCTTATTCTTATCTTGGACACCCAAGTTTAGGTTTGTTAGCCAGAGGTTCATTTTCTTTAAGGAAGCAGGAATTATCACCAAGAGGAGTGAAATACTCTTTACTAAAGACCTTTAACAGTACCATTGAATGGAACCTCTATCGCTGTTCTGTGGCTCTGATGGTAGGAATTGTAAGTCCACATCTGTGATTTTCTCTAAGCATTGAAATTGAAATGTTAAATTTGCTATCACATACTAATCAGAAAATTGCTATCCATAGTTCAACATGCAGTAACTGGCAAAGTCAAACTCCAGGACTCGATTTTGCCGGGACACGGTGCTTCAGATGTCTGTCGTTTAAAAAATAAATGGCTACGTCTACCAGATAGGTTCTATTGGAACTCAGCAGAGCTCCCAGTGACCTCACCCACCACAGTAACTCCAGCAGAGGGAGATTTGCAAAATTAACCTGCTAAAGACACCTGTGGTCAAAACGCCTTCCTTTTGGCCAGTGAACTGAGCAGTTTCTAAGGTGAAAGATTTCAGCGAGCCCACTGTTCTTTATGTTTATTTTTAACTGGAGAAAATGGACACCATCTTCAGAATGATATATACAACAATAGAGGAAGATTTTAAAATTCAGTAACAAAAGGGTTGTTTTTATAATCACACTTCAAGATTTAACATTAAAAGAACAAAACCTCCTGTTTTGTTTGTTTGTTTTATTTTGTTTTTGAGACGCAGTTTGGCTTTTGTTGCCCAGGCTGGAGTGCAAGGGCGCGATCTCGGCTCACCACAACCTCCACCTTCGTGATCAGCTGATTCTCCTGCCTCAGCCTTCTGAGTAGCTGGGAGTACAGGCATGCCCTACCACGCCTGGCTAATTTTTGTATGGTTAGTAGAGACCCGGTTTCTCCATGTTGGTCAGGCTGGTCTTGAACTCCCTACCTCAGGTGATCTGCCTGCCTCGGCCTCCCAAAGTGCTGGGATTACACACATGAGCCACCTTGCCCGGCCTAGAACAAAACCTCTTTAAGGAGAGGAAATCCAAGTTGACCCATGTGAAGAAGCCAACCATGCAAAGACTGGACGTGAACATTCTAGGCAGAGTAATCCGAAGGTACATATACCCTGAGATGGGAATGGATTGGTGAGTAAGGAAAAAGAAGCAGGCAGTGTGAGGCTGGGATATAGTGGATAAGCAGGGAGAGGCATGGTGTGACAGGCGTTAGGCACCAGAACACAGGAATAGGTAGGTCCAAGCCAGGTCTTGCAATGGGGCAGCACACTACTGACTGCCTTTAGGCAGGTAATGAAGTGACTACTCTGGCAGACAGTGGATTTAGGGAGCGGCAGCCATGAGAGCAGGGAGATAAGCTAGGAAGCTGTTGAGATGGTACAGGTAAGAGATGGGTGTCCTGGGCTAGGAGGTGGCACACAGATGGAGAGAAGTGAATGATTTCAGGATATATTCTGGAAGTAGCCTTTGAATGGAAGAGTGTGCCAATAGTTTGGTTGTTGGGAGCAGAAGTGATGAGACCAAGAGAGAAAACAAGGATGACTCCTAGGTTTTCGTTTTTTCCAAATAGTGAATAATTGGTACCCTTACAGAAACGGGGAGGTGAAGAGAAACAGGTCTGGGGATCAAAACCACACGCATTGTTTTGGCTGTGTTAGTTTCACCCTTCATGATGGTCTCTAGAGTTTAATATAAACACAGCATAGTGAAAGGACAATTCACTGCAAGTTGTAAGTTCTAATTAAAGACCAAGTCACTGAATATCACGTGTAAAGAAAAACCTAAGTTATGAAGAAAACATAGTATAACTCGAAATGTTTTAGTTTTCCTGTCTTCCTTTTCTCCACTTTTCTTAGATCCATCTTTTGAAGACCTCCCTTCCCTGCTGGGCTTCCTTGCAGCACACCTAGGGCTTGAAATGTGCTCCCTCTTCTCTTTCTCTGCTGGGCTATGCCGTTGTCATCTCCACTAGTTCTTGGTGCCTGGCACAGAGGTGGCAGCCACAGGATGTTTTCTAAATGAAGAAGCAAATCAATGAAGATGTGCCGAGGCACCTACATCTCCACCTCTGGTCAGTCTCATTGCAGGCTGTAATCGGGAGGTGAGGGAGATTGAACGGAAGGCACCTACCAGCATCAGTTTTGTTCTGACTTGGGTTTCTGCCCTGTTCATGGCACGGAGTCCCCACCACAGACTCTAGTTTTAGTAGATGGCTATCAATTCTCTTGTGCCTAAATTCCTGCCTTGTCAACCTAGCTGCATGGTTAGGCCCCCCAAGACAAGAGCCCAGCAGGTACTTGACAGCAGAATTTGTCTTGCCCGTATTTTGTCCACTTTATGCATATATGAGCCCAGATCTGTCATGAGCTATACTCTTTAATCTCAGACACCTTGGCCATTTTTCAGAGTGACTAAATAGTGCCTGCTCCCAAGTCCCTGTTTTCAAGCTCCATGGCCCATCAGGAAAGACCATGATCCCTCCCTGACCTCCCCTGTGATAGCTGTTTGCAATATTTATGGCTGCTGCTTGTCACTGTTTGGCCAGGATGTTCCCTCTACTTAACCATTGCTGCCCCTGGATTCTTTCCTAACCCTTACCCCAATTCATGGGCCACCTTAGGGAACATAGCTAGTTCAACTTCCTGGCATCTTTTAAAAAGTTTCTTGAGATGGAGTCTTGCTGTGTTGCCCAGGCAGATCTCAAAATTCTGTGCTCAAAGGATCCTCCTGTTCCAGCCTCCAGAATAGCTGGGGTTACAGGTGCAGGCCACTGTGCCTGGCTTGCAGGCATCTTCAACCATGCAAGCCCGCAGTTATCATTCTTCAATCTGGTCAAGTCATTAGATACAACAAATATAATCAAACAAAACACATGGAGGAGAAAATAAAATAACTTACTGGTATAAAGAAAAACAGCAGGTTGCGGCTACGTGGCTTCAGAAGAATCTGGTTATAAGGCATGTTGTGGAGTGTATGTGCGTGTGTGTGTGTATATGTAACCTGATATATTTATCTGCAAATACTTTTATTTTTTAGTTGTTCGCCTGGCTTTCTAGGAGAAAAACTTAAACTTTGCCACCACCCTGTCATAAGTCAGTGAACATTGATTATTGAATATTGATGCTTACTAAGGAGTAAAGCACGTGCTAAGTACTAGGGATAGCAATTTCTATCCTTTCACAGTTGAACTCTTCCTATGTGCCAGGCGGTACTCTGGCTCAGGACCCATTCTTGAACGTTTTTACCCAAGATTAACACTGGAGGCTCCCTCTTTTCTAGGAACTGAGTGGGAGGGACAGATCAATTCCTTGAAAAGCTCCGGGCAATGAAAAGGTTACCTTGGCCCTTTCCCACCCTAATACAATTCAAACTCAAACAACACTAAACTAAGTGGAAGGAAGTCTAACAAAGTACTGAGTTTTTCCTGTAGTGAGTGATTATTTCAATAATTTTGTTAAAATAAATATCTACCAAAATATTTCTATTGCTTCCTCTTCTTTTTTTTTTTTTTTTTTTTTTTTGTTGTTGTTGTTGTGTTGTTGCTGCCTGTCTTTTGCCAAGGGCTCACACACATTTTCCTGGCTGGTAATTTAGCATATGGTTCATGGAAGCAATAAACAAGTAAGCAGATTTAAATAAATAGTTGCAACATAAACAGCCACACCCTATATTAGAAGTATATTCAGAGTGCCAGGGATGTAAACACTGTTCTGGGTGAACACGGCACTTCCTACCCTCCCTCCTCTATTGCCTTCACATTCATATTCAGGGGTAATTGCTTCCAGATTCAGGGGAAAATGGAATGTACATGAATCATAGCTCTCAGGAAAAATAAGGTAACATATGGCCACTTAGGTTTTTGTGTGAGATGAAGGAATGAAGTCAGAAATATCCGCCTGTACTTTTGAAGTTTTGTGGGTCTTGTTATTGCAACCCTAAGGTGTGAAATGTTTGTACTGTGTCTGCAATTAAGAATTAGCATAGCTGCTAACTCAAAAGCTTCCTTTATATGCTGCTTTTTTCTTTCTTACTGAGTTTTAGCTTACACAACTTGTTCAAAGGACAGCATCAAAGGATTGCTTTATCAGTTAGTTTAGGATAATAGACTGGGGTTGAACTCTAGTCAGTAAAAGGAAACTTTTCAGACTTGGAGTTAAAGTTCAATCTGTTATTCTTGGCATATGGCCCAAGAGGGAAATAGAATTTATGGAAGAGACTTGTTTGCTGGACGGCTATATGATCCAACAGTTGCTATGAAGAGATCACAGAATGGAATGATCAAATGAATGTTCACACACTACTGACAGCATGAAAAGATTTCACTTTCCTCGCATGACTTCTTTCTTTAAGCGCCGTTCTTAGTGCTCCTTCAATATAGTGAAATCTCACTCATTGTGAGTGAAAGAATAAATGTCTTCATGTGGGTTCAATTCTGGTGTTCATTAGGTTATAGTGATCAGTAATGCATTTCCACTGGGAACACATGTTTCTGCTTCATGTTGCTGGTGATTACTTGGCACTCATATTGGATTAGTAAAGATTTCTTCCTCTCTCACGTAAAGACAAGAAAGAAGTTGTGTCTGGTGTCACTTGTGGAATGATTGGGAGCAGTGGTCAGCTCAGGTGGCGCTGGATGCTCATCCTGGGCCTCGGGACCTTGACAGTGGTCTTCCTTGCTATGAAGAGTGGTGCTCTCATAATCTTAGTGCCAAAGAGGAGGGAGTAGGAAGAGGGGTAGAAAGAGAGGGGGAGAGAAGAGAAAGAGGGTAATGGGGTATAAAACTTTGTAATGGATGAGCACGCTTCTGCTTCATGATCCATGGGCAGTGTCTGCAGCTGTTGAAAGGAAGTCATCCGTAGACACCACCCCGCTGCTCCTGAGTGGGGCCGTGCTCTCTGTTTCTCAAATGGAGCCCAGCCAGCCTGTGCTTGTGTGAGTGTGCTTGTGTGAGTGTGCTTGTGTGAGGGTTGGAGGCTGGTTGGTGTCTGCAGAGTGACACCACTCTGACCTCTATAATTTTCTTACATCCAGCCACCTTGTCTGGGATCCCCTGACCTCTCTCAGGTTTGTGTCTTCTTATGCCACGCTGGAGAAACCTTCTGGTGTCTGGCAGACTCCTGCAACACTTATCCTTCCTAATCTATTATTTAGGTATGGTCATCATTTCAAAAGTATTGTCTTACCACTATCACTTCCTTTCCTCTATCATTTAGTAGAGCTGATGGAGAAAGACTAACAATAAACGTGGCAGTGCAAACACAAATATATCCAGAGATGATAAACTCTATTCATGGGAAGATAGTTAAAAACTATCAATTGAAAGATAACAAATGTGGTTGAAATCCAATTGCTCAAACATGTAAGATTGTAATAACTAACACTCCTAGAGCAATGTTCTGAGAGCTTTGCTTATATTAATGCATTTAATCCTCACAATAACTCTATAATCCTGGTACAATTATTATATTCATTTTTGTTTTTACAAATGAGAAAACAGAAGCACAGAGATATTAAGCATTTAGCCCAAGGTTATACAGTTGGTAAGTCCTAGACCTGAATTTGAGCCTAGGCATTCTTGCTCCAGAGTCTGTGTACCTAATACATATGGGTATAACATGCACAGATCTAAGCATGAAGAGACTGTGTGTGACAGAAAACTACATAAACTTCAATGTAGAAGGCTCTGCTACAGTTCACATAATTGAGTCTCAATGTCCTCATTAAACATGAGGGATGACATGCTTGCTCACAAAGTCTGTGTTCAAAGAAAGCTTTCGTAAGAAAACACTTAAGTCTAGGCCTGGTACAGAATGTGTGTGCAATAATGTTTTCTTCTTTCCTCTTCTGTCTACACAAGTACCCGATGCATCAGATTCAGTCTTCAGGTATATTGCTGCTCGGCCTAGACAATATTATTAGCATCTGCTGTTAGGTGTTAATTCCTCATTTATTGTGGCACATATATACCATGGAATACTATACAGCCATAAAAGAATGAGGTCATGTCCTTTGCAGGGACATGGATGAAACTGGAAACCATCATTCTCAGGAAACTAACACAGGAACAGAAAACCAAACATCGCATGTTCTCACTCATAAGTGGGAGTTGAACAATGAGAACACATGGACACAGGGAAGGGAACATCACACTGGGGACTGTTGGGGGGTGGGGACCAAGGGGGAAGGAGAGCATTAGGACAAATACCTAATGCACGCACAGCTTAAAACCTAGATGACAGGTTGACAGGTGCTGCAAACCACCATGGCACATGTATACCTATGTAACAAACCTGCACGTTCTGCACATGCATCCCAGAACTTAAAATAAAATAAAAATTTAAAAAGAAAAAAAAATTAAGTGCAGCATACAGAATAATGCCCCCTCCAAAGATATTCACGCCATAACCCCTAGAACCTGTGAATATTTTAGCATCATGTGACAAAGGGATATTGCAGATTACTTTAAAATAGGGAGATTATTCTGGATTATTCAATATAATCACATGGACCCTTAAAGGGAAGGGAGAAGCATCAGAGAGAAATACAGCAGAAGAAGAGGCAAGGGAGAGCCAAGGCACGAGAGGGGCCTCAGTGCATCGATGCTGGCTTTCAAGATGAAGGAGGTCATGAGCCAGATGGCCTCTTTTGCATTAGTCCTCAGTTTACGTCTAGAAAATAAACAGGGACCTTGGTTTTGAAGTCACAAGGAACTGAATTTGATCAACAGCCTGAGTTAACTTGAAAATGGGTCCTTCCCCACAGTTTCCCAAAAGGGACACGGTCCTGCTGACACCTTGACTTCAGCCTATAAGACTCTAAGCTGAGGGCTCTCCCTGAGCCACAATGTATTACACCTGGACCTTGGATTTACAGAATTTGTGAGATAGTAAATGTTTTAAGCTGCCAAATTTGTGGTAATTTGTTACTGTGACAATAGAACACCTTCTATTGCAGGTACCTACCTTGTCCCAGAAACTCTGCCAGTTACTGGGAATATAGCTGGGACCTAGACAGACTGATACCCTGATATCTAGGACACGAGCTCACCCGAATGCGGTGTTCGGCGGAGGCCAGTTCTTTCCTGATCCTGCTTGATGGTAGTTCCTAAAGCAATTTTCTTGCCAGTGTGTGCCTCAATCTCCACAACTGTAAGACAATAGTAATTGCACAGAGCTTGTCTCTGGAATTGAGGTGTAAAGACTTGTGAGCTATTGTCCATTTAGTCCTTGGATGACCTGTGAAAACTTAACTGCCTGCTGATGCTGAAATGCATCTCCCACAAAATGTAGTTGTGTCCCTCTGCTCATAGATGTGGTCTGCAAAGATGCTACCTCTGGCTCAGGCGGGAGCACTTATTTAATCGAATAAATTAGCTGTCCAAATTAGTTTTTGAAAAAAAATTCCCATGCGGGTCTTTTCTTAGTGTGGTCCCTTTTGTAATTCTTTGGACAATGGTAATCATCAGATGAAAAAAAGAATTAAAGTGGAAAAGACAACAGAAGAGTTCTCACTGTACTAACTGCAGACAAATTTGAGATCATCAGACAATTAGTTGCAACAAACCCAGGTCACATACAAACAAATGCCATTATGTAAAAATATAAAATACTTCCCTCAGCAAACAACCTTAAGAACTGAACAAATATTTAGATTTGCCAGCATCTGTTGAAAATCTGTATAAATCGTCTCCAATAAACTGAACAATGCTTAAGAAACACTTGTGTTAAATAACCTGAAAAGAAATAATTTGTATTTACTGAAGAATTATGTAAACCAAAGCCTCACTTGCCTCAATATAATCTTATATGGAGAATTTACCTCCTGGGATAGGCTTTTTCTAGTCATCTTTTCTAATTTATTATACTTGTAAGTCTTTCATCATATGATTTATTTTCTTTAGAGTCCTGAACACTGTCTGACATTCATCTTATTTAAGTATTTTGCTCATTGTCTCTTTATCTTCTAGAACATGAACTCTTTGAGGGCAAGGCCTTGCCTATCGGTGAGATGCTGTTTATGTTCCATCTGGTACCTACCTGAATTTTCCTCTAGAAAATCCTCAGCCTTCTTCTGACCATTTATTCCCAGGGAAGCAGATGTCATCCTGAACTTCAGTCTTTTTTATCCATATATCTGCTTTTAAATTTTAAAATATTTAACTGACAAGTAAAGATTGGATATATCCAAGTAGTGCAATGTGATGATTTGATAAATGTACACATTGTGTATAATGATTGCCACAGTCAAAATAAGTAGCACATCCATCATCACCCATGCTGTATATTATATTAGCTCTCCAGAACTTATTCATCTTATAGCTGAAAATGTGTAACCTTGGATCAACATCTCCCCATTTCTCTCACCTCTCATCCTCTGTTCTACTCTCTGTTTCTATGAGTTTGACTCTTTTAGATTTTGCATACAAATGAGATCATAGAGTATTTGTCTATTTCGAGGTTATTTCACTTAGCATAATGTCCTCTAAGTTCATCTATGTTGCTGCAAATGGCCAACTTTCCTTCTTTTTTATGGCTGAATATTTCATTATATGTATGAACCACAATTTCTTCATTCATTCATTCATTCATTCATTCATTCATTAATAGGCACTTAGTTTCCACGCTGTGGCTATTATGAATAAGGTCTTAATGAGAGTGCAAATGGAAATAAAAATATCTCCTCAAGCTACTGATTTCCTTTCCTTCAAATATCTATCCATTGTATGGCAGTTCTATTTTTAGTTTTTTGAGGAAACTCCATAATGGCTGCACCAATTACCTTCCCACCAAAAGTGTTAAAGAGTCCCTTCTTCTCCACATCCTTGCCAACAATTATTAACTCTTGTTTTTTAAAAAAAATAGCCACCAGACTTCAGCCTTGAAAGCATTTGCATCCATGGCCCAAAGTAGTCAGCACATTCCATCCCACTGGCTAGGAGGATGGATTTGTTACAGGCACATAACCAAAGTCATACCTATCAGGATGAAAACGATTCAATTTTGGGACTTCTGTTTGAGCTTTTCCACTGGGTCTTAAGCCTGAGAGGAGGTGGGGCTAGAGCTTCTGTTGCTATTTTACCTTTACATTGGCTTTATCAAAATGGTTGAAAGGCTAAGCCCAGAGATAGAGGAAAAGTGAATCTGATGGTATAATGTGGGCCCTAAATCCTGCCGTGTTCATTTCAGCACTGACCGTGGGATTTTTACTTATGGGGCAAATATATATTTTTCTCCATTTGAATATCTCCAATTGATTTATAATTGATAATCCAGAGAAAACAGAGAAGCGTAAAGTACTATGGAATAATTGCTTTGCTAATCTGGGAACAAAATTTCTATAACTTAATTAAAAAATTGTGTGTGTGTGTGTGTGTGTGTGTGTGTGTGTGTGTGTGTGTGGTGTGTGATGTCTATCAGCTGCCCACCATCCTTTGTCTTAGGGTCTAATTCATTTAGAAAACTCAAGACAGGCGAAATGAAATAGTATATTAGCTATTCCCTAAAACAGCAAGTAAAATCTTTGACTTGTGGCTTTGAAAACAACATCATTTCTATTGTACCCAAGTTGGCAGCTCTAAACCCATTGGGTAAGAACTTTCTACTCTTCTTATTGAATACCATCAGCCTTAATGCAGATTATTAGTAAGGCAGATTATTTTGAGTTCTTGTGATGTTTCAAATTATGAAATTTGAAACTGTGATATTTCTAATTATGTTCCTATGTGTTTGGGCTACTATTGGATATCCAATGAATGCAATTTATTTAAAAATCCCAACAAAACTGGACCAAAAAGCTCTAAACATAGTTACTTTATCAATATTCTCTTAAGGACGACTAATTGACTGATGTATTGACATGAGAGGATCAAGACAGCTGCACTGCTGGGCATCCTGGTGGCCATGAGGGGCTGCAGTCATTAACTGGTGCTACAGCTCAACCTGTGGACCAGTGAGTTGTTTTTGTTCAAAATTTTAATGTGAAGAAAAAGGAGGAGGAAGAATAGTATATCTAGAGAACTGTCTAGAAGCAAAAAGGCAGACTTGAAAGAAGAAGAGTTTTAAAGCACGAGGATGAAAATTAAGAATTTATATCATCAGTCTTGCTCCTGAACATCCACTGGGAACATACTGCTATTTTATTAGTGAAAACGTTTTTTTTTGGGTCTGGTCATAGATAGGAGCAAGAGAAATCATTTGAAAGTCCAGGCCTTGGTAACTGTGAAAAATTTATAGAGAGAAAAAAGGCAAAAATATATTACATGGACAGACATTTAGAATATACATCCAATGGACTCAACCAAAACTGAGTGCTTTCATCCTGAAGGCAGTCACAGCAAACACAACTGGAAAGCATCACAAGTACCTTCAGCAAATGTCTAAAAATAAGTCCAAGATTTTAGACTTGAGATCCATGTAGGATCAAAAAGATCCAGTCTGAGCACAGTGGCGCACGCCTGTAATCCCAGCACTTTGGGAGGCCGAGGTGGGTGTATTGCTTGAGGCTAGGAGTTTGAGACCAGCCTGGTCAACATGGCAAAACCCCGTCTCTACTAAAAATACAAAAATTAGCTGGACGTGGGGGTGCGTGCCTGTAATCCCAGCTGCTCGGGAGGCCGAGGCATGAGAACAGCTTGAACCCGGGAGGCGGAGGTTGCAGTGAGCTGAGTTCACCCTACTGCACTCCAGTTGGGCAACAGAGTGAGAGTCTGTCTGTCTCAAAAAAAAAAAAAAAAAAAAAAGAGATCCCAGAGACAAGGATAGACCGAGGTTTCAGAGGAGGACTGTCCAAACACCCAGCAAGCACTGGAGACCTGGGCCCAAGAAGACCTGTGTTTCTTTTCCCTTCTAAGGAAAAGAACTTGGGTGAAGGAAAAAAAAAAAGAAAGAAAAGTCATTAATCCAGTTAATCCAAAATTAAAGTATCAAGAATGACTCAACACTGAGCCAGTAAATAACCAACGTAGAATTTTTTCCAGTTCCATACATATAACAGGAGTTAAATGACTCCTGTTTCAGAGAAGGAAAGCATAAATGAGGGTCGCTGTGGAAATGTTTCCTTTACCTGTCAGACCCTAGGCTTGGTCAACAGAAGGTAGACAGCTCAAGAAAATCCACTGTGAAGAAACTGCCAACACAAACAATCTGACAAAGTCTGGCAATGAGCAATAAGAGGGAATTTGAATAGGTGGATGGAGTAATTGGGAGTTGGCAATAGGCAAACAGCAGAGGTACAGAGAAGCAGAGGGTCTCAGATAGACAGAATTCAGGACTCCAGAACTGAGAGTTCTGGCTCAAACAAAGCAAGAACACTTTGTCTAAAAAAACCTGGAGTAAGGAATAAGACACTTAGAATAAAAGTCAAATATGAGACAATTGGATAAATATGTGATGTCTAGATCTCAGGCATAAGGCAGGACATCTGTCTGGCCAGGCAGGGATCTCTTGAGCACTGATTTTGTGCTCTTTTGAACCTAGGGTGAAGTCAGTCTGCTGTGAGAAGCTGTGAAATCCCACATCTGAAGATCAGATGGACATGTGGGCAGAGAATACAGTGAAGCTCATTTCTATCTTTATTCCTCAAAATCTGTCCTTTGTCTTTCTCTCCTAACTCTCCTTGGTTTCAACTTCCTCATGGCCTCAGTATATACTAAGACCTTTTCCAGCTCTCTTTCTGTATGTATATAAAAATACCTATTAAAACCTGTCCTCAGAAGTTCCTGGGATGTGGGCTGTTTGCGGCAGCCACAGCAGAGGACATAATTATGAGACCTCAGGTCATCTAGGAAGCTATCTTCAGGACTATATTGTAGGAGATTAATGATTCGTGTGATCTCATCATTCATCCATTCAAAGCATATTTATTTAATGGAACCAGTGAAATCTCTACTTTCCTGGAATTTACAGCCTATAACTACAGTTCCATTCCTTAGTCTCAATCTCAGAGACATTTCAGATTCAGTGTGTTCTGAAGTCACATCATATAATGAGAAAACACAATTTCTTGTGTAGTATGGTGTGTCTGACTTATTGCATGTTTCAATAACTTTTCATTAAACAAACAACTTTTTGATTTCAGGAAATAGCTTAGTAAATAACAGTTTCCATGATCTAGTCACCTGACTTGACTGAATTAAACTGCTCTAACACCTTCCAAACAGTCCACAAATTGGTAATGTACAAGTAAAAAAAAAAAAACTGTAAGTGCACAATTTTACATTTCGTACAGCTCTATGTTTCTTATGTAGAATGTAAATAATTAAAAATAATAAAATTTTACTACCCAGAGATAATCACTGTTAATCACTTATAATTATCTGGTATATAGCTTTCCAGATTCTCACACATATATGTTGATGGTCAGTAACTATTTCATGTTTTGCTTTTTATCTATTATATCATAAATTACCTTTTCATATTAGATGTATTTCTGTAGTATAAATTTGATGGCTACCTACAATCCCATCTTACAGATGTGCTGTAGTTTATAATCTCATATCGCTTGAATATAGCTTGTCACAAGTATTTTCACTGTTACAAATAATGCTACAGCAAACATCTTATATCTTTGTAAGTATTTATGACTATTTCTTCTAGGACAAATTCTTAGGAGAACTTATAGGTTAAAGGATATGTAAAAATTTCAACATTTTTGCTATTTATGTTGTCAAATTTAACTCCAGCAAAATTTTCCCCCAAAATTACAATCAGGAATCAATTCCTTATTATGTTATGAATCTGGCTACATGAGTTCTTCTGATAAATGATGCAACTAGTTATTAAATCTTCTATTTTCCTTCCATTGCATGAATCCTGCCTTTAACAAATGAAGTACACAATTTCATATTCAGAACTAACACCTGAAATTCTAGAGGTTCGGTCCTATTAATTCATTTATAATCGTGTACTAGATAAAACTATTGCTGAAAATGTATTTAAATGTATCAAGTGGCCTGAGTCCTAATGTCAGGTTAATCTCATGTTGGTTGGACCTTTGGATTGAGGTGGAACATGGAGGATTTTTTAGCTCAAAGGAGCTTTAAGAAGTGCATGTTTTCATAATAGTTCTGGTACAAGAAGCTTTGTTTCCTTAGGCATCTGGAGAGACAGCAGATGAGATGGGTGGCTACTCCCTCTCCTTCTATTGTTCTTCCTGAACCCTGTCGAAGCCAGAATTTTATGAAACTTCAGAACGTGGTTTATGGGACCTCTTTTCTTGCTTTTAATTTTAAATTCCATTTGACATATCTTTAAATGGTCTTCCTAACTTCTCAAAGATGACTATGTCCAAAGAGGTTTGATTTCTTCCAATATTGTCTCAGAAATGTCAGTAGTATTCTGTCCTGGAAAGACTCACTGTCTGATGGGGAAAGGTGGTAGATTAAAGAGGCTTATGAATACTTGGCTGCTCCCCCTTCAAGAGGTACATTCTTACTACCTTGTCCCAGGCTTGGATGGCTTTGTGACCTGCTTTGTTCAATAAAAAGTGAAGGTCGTGGTACTATCCAAGTTCTAGGCTCAGCCCTTAAGAAGACTGGCAACTCCCACTTTTTTTCTCTTGTGCAGCTGCTGTGCTGTAAGAAGCCCAAGCTCAATCACTGAGTGATTAACCAGCATGTGGAGAGAGGCCTTAGACGATGAGATGTCATCGTTGATGTTTTGCTCTCAGCGTCTGAATGCAGCTACATGAGTGACCTCAACTACTACAACACTTAGCAGAAGAATGGCCCTGCTGAACCTGGTTGGCCCATCAATTCATGAAAACTTTTAAAAAATGCTATTGTTTTAGGCTAGTAAGTTTTGAGATGGTATGTTACACAGTAATACATAACTAAAACAAAGATAGACAAATAAGTGTGCAAGTTCAATTCACTGGCTATAAAATAGACAAGTGAGAGATCATAGGTGGCTGTCTACACTTATATGGAGGAATCAGAAAAGGCTTCCAAGGAGAAATGGTATTCTACTTGAACTTCGAGAGATGAAAATGTTTCTGGACAGATGAGGGGGAGTCTCTTCTGTGGAATGAATATTCCAGAAGATGACTTGGAGACCAGGAATAACATGACATTCTCAAGTGAACTGATAACCTAATATTGACGATGGTTGTAATTTGATGGCTTAGAGAGAAACTGTGTAAAATCAGGAGGAATAATCACAGGAATACCATACTTGTCTTTCTTTTGTATCATGTTACCAGGAGAGAAGACCTTGTAATTGACACATTTCACCTACCTACATTCTACAGTGCCAACATTTTCTGAAGGACTAATGAGACAAAAGGAACTGCATTTGTTGAAAGGCAGCGTCTGATCCTCATTTACTATTCTAACTAAATGATTAATTCATTCCAGAAACAAAAACAAAGACATAGTCATATTATAAACATGAATTCCTCAAGAAACCCGTCTATGGACCACCTAGGAGGCACTTGGGAACACCAGTCAGGATCGGTTTGGGCAAGATTATGAAGTGGTTGGAGTTTATCTTGGTGCTCCCAGGCTCTCATTTTTGTGTCTTTCAATCTGCTTCATGTCTCAGTAGCACTAGGCTCTCCACTTTTCTGTGAAAATCTGCTTCTCAGAAGAGATCAGATACACGTGTTCTTACTTAGAAGCATGATCCCCAGAAGAGGGCTATTGTTTCCAAGAAGGATATCCATTTTACTTCTGAGAAGACAAGGTTTTAAGCTACAGGAGTGATTCTGTGATGGCGTATTTTTTTAAAAGTAATTTAGTGTGAAAGAATTTGCAGACAGGGAAGGGGAGAAAACATGTTGGCTTCTCACTTCCCCTCTAATCACGTCCTGAATTAACAGACTGCTTATTCTTTTAGAGTGAATCCATTGGACGAGTCATTAAAGGGAGTTTGCAATGTTTAAGCCAAAAAGCCAAATGTTGTGGGAGATACAATAGTTATAATAAAACCAGTCCCCACCCTCAAACATCTCACTGTTTAGTAGGAGAGGGAAGAAACAACAACTGATAACAATAAAGTAAGGCAGAATAAATCACAGGTAAAACATATACAAAATACTATATGAGAGCACCTCAAAAGAAGACAATGATTTCTAAATGATGAAAGTTATGAAAGTGGACTAGTGGTCAGAGGTGGGTGGGGATAGGGAAGGGCAGGAGGAAATGTGTGGCCAGTACCGTCAACCTTACATAGCATGCATTGGAAATTGGAGGCCCATAAAGGTAAATAACTTCCCAAGGTAAACTAGTTAGTGACTGGCATGGCAGGAACTTAAGGAGAGTGAAGGAGTGTGGAGGGATGTAGTGGAAAGTGGTGTAGGGATCACATTTTAATTCTGTGCTAAGGAATTTAATTTAATATTCTGGGAATAAGGGGAGCTTTTGAAGGTCTTTTGTTTGTTTGTGGGTGGAGTGTGTTGCTGGGTGAAATAGACATGATAGATACATAAAGATAATTTACTTGATATTGTGAAGGATGAATTAGAAAGAAAAGAGGTTGCACTCAGGGAGACATATTACAGTGACTCATCCACCCATTTATCTACCTTTCAACAAAAATTTAGTCAGAATCGACTGTTTCCCAGGCATTACAAAATATTATGGCAAGAATCCGGTGAAAGAGTGTGAGATAAGAAAGTGAGTGAGCTAGAAAGTTCACAGTAGTGATTTAATGTAGGGCTGGGACCGTCCTTCTTATGTCTGCCATTTGGTGTTTTTCTCAAATGTAGGCATGGTCTTTTCATCACTGTCCAAGTTACCTCTCTGTAAGCCACTGGCTTCCTGGCTTTGTATCATCTTATCTGGGAAAAGACCTCATGGCCACTGGCTTGCTGTAAGAAGGAGGGGTGTGGGTGATGGGGAGGCTCTGGGAGAAGCATCTGGGCTCTGGCAGCCAGTATTGGATGGAAGTGGAGATTCTGAATCCAGAGCATCTTCTCTGAAGCCCAGAGGGAGCAGAGCCTTCGACATATCCTCTCCATCTCACTCACTTTTCCCTCCCCGATAATACCTTGTGATTTTTCTTTGAATGTCTTGTTCCTAGGACTTGCTCTCTCTGCAGATTTATAGGGACCTAGCATTTGGACTGAGGATCAAAGAAATAGTACACAATGAATGTCTAAATACAAAAATGTACCCGAAAACATCTAAATCACACATGCAAATGATGCCAGCTTTTATCAGCTTTGAGGAATGCTCTCTCTTCATTAGTGCTACCTGAAAATGCAGTCAAAGAACCAGGATGGTGTTGATCAAAGGGGCTATCTCAGCTATAGGGGCTACAGGTCACTAAGGAGAGTGAGGAAGGTGGCTAGTGCGTTCCAGGGTGTGAATTGAAGGGGAAAATGGTGGGGTGAAGCAGTCATCCAAAGATCTTCAGGGCTTTTGCCATATTACCAGTTTGCATTTATTTCTTTCAAATGTGTTGATGCTCTTGGTTCTCTTTTACCATCTGACCTTACTTTTCTACCCTTTCTTTAAAATGAATAGTATATCCAAAGTTGTGTCCTTTTTGCATAATTATTGATTCTTCTTTAATCAGATTAATGTCTTTGTTAAAAAATAGACTATTTTAGAGCAGTTTTTTTTTTTTTTACATTTACAATAAAACTGTGTGGGAAGTAGAGAGATTCCGCATATACCCCTTGCCACTACACACTCGCAGCCTCACCTGCTATTAACACCCTGAATCACATTGGTACATTTATTACCATGGATGAACCTACATTAACACCTCATTGTCACCCAAAGTCCGTAGTTTACATTAGTGTTAGTGTTTTACATTCTAAGGTTTTAAACAAATATATAATGACATGTATCCACTGTTATAGTGTCATGCAGCATATTTCACTGTCCTAAAATTCCTCTGTGCTCTGCCTATTCATTCTCTATCTCCAATTTCTGGCAGCCAGCGATCTTTTTACTATCTCCACAGTTTTGCCTTTTCCAGAATGTCGTAGAGTTGGAATCATACAATATGCAGCCGTTTTAGACTTGCTTTGATTACTGTTTCTTTTAAAGTACAAAGTGATCTTCTTTTGTCTCTAGTGGAACTATCTTTACTTTGACAATGTAAGCTTAGGAGAAGATTTTTTTTCTGGGCTCAGTTTAACAAACTACAGGAATATAGGAAGCGATGTCCTTCATACAAGCATTTTGTTCCATGGTGCCATCAAAAGGGATGCAATTATATTATCATGCTCTAAAATTAGACTTACCTTGTCAGTTAGGAAACAACATCCTAAGTGGAAGAGTCGCTATGTGTTTGAGATCAGAACTTCATTGGAACTGTCTCTCCCATGGCCAGAAGACATGGATCTTGGGTATGTATTTAGTAGTTTATCTCACTAATAACTGAATCATCATTTTTTTTTGCTTTCCATTTGGTTTTGGGTAAATGCTTCCTCGATGGCCCACAACAGGTGTTCCATTGAATTGGAAGATGAGAGACTGCCATCTGGCCAGTCTGGGCTACTCACACCATTGAACCAGCAAATCTAGAAGGGGTTACTCTAGTAGCCAGTGTGAGTGACGCTGAGGAAGTTGGATTGTTACTCACATTGGGGACAAATAATATGTCTGGAACCTAGGAAGTTCTCTGGGGTTGCCTCTTAGTACTTTCATAGCCAGTGTGAAAAGTTAATGAAGAACTAGAGTAACTATAAAGAGGCTGGACCACTGAGTATTTAGACCCTTCAAGAAGGTTCAGATCACCCACCATGCCAATACTCCCAGTTCGCTGAGGCCCCAGTTAGGGGCAAAGGAAACTTGGAAAGAATAATGAAAGAAGGAAGTGACAAATTCCATTATGGCCTCATGTCCACTTAGGGTCACAGGAAATACACATGTTGTTTCTTTGTTTATTTTGTTTGTATTATCTGTTATCTTCTTGCCTCTTCTTTCTTTCACTATTTTATACAAGTTTTGTTGGAGGCTAACTTTACAAATTAGTATTTGGTTAAAAGTCAATTCAGAAAGGACTTTGGCTGGATTCAAGGAGTAATTGACATAGTACCCAGATGGATACAAAGACTCTCTGGACTTGTGTCTCCTCATTTAAGGAAGAGAATGAGAATTCCTTTATTTGTAGTAAGAATAGTTGCATCTTGTTAGGCTGAAACACAAAGTTGGTTTTATCACTGTACAGAAGTTAAAATAATAGAAGGATATTCACGGATGCTCAGTACCCAAGGGTGTGGACAGTGCCTGCTTCTTCATGTTACCTCTTAGCTCCAGATCTACCCCTTTACACTCAACTGAGTGTTGCTTGGCTAGGACTGTGCAAACCATATTTCTGTTTAGCTAGATGGCTCCTGGTTATGCTCTGCTAATAGGGGACACTAGATGGGGGTCTTAGAGGCTAGAGGAGATAAAGAGAGACTGCTCCTTCCAAGATGCTTCTAGTACCTGTGAAAATGACTCTGGTTATGCTTCTTCAGTTCATAAGTGAGAGAGCCTTCCTGGAGCAGCATGAGAGTCCTGCTTGTAGCATTTGCAACAATTGCAGAGCACTCCTCATCTGCCCCTCAGGGACAAAAGCACCTGATGAGCCATGCCTTTTTCTCAGGGGTCTGTGTTTCTTCTGCAGGGCTCCTCTCCAAGATTCTAGAAATTTAAATTCTAATCTTTATTTCTCCCAGCCCTTGGGGTGGTAGCTGTTTCCTGCAGCTGCTACCTCTCTGATACTTCAGCACTCTCTTTCTGGCTTTTCAGTTTTCTAAGTAGATGAGGAGTATCAAGGAGATGATTTGGAAATATAAGTAGAGATTTTCTGTCTGAAAAATGAACTAAAACTAATCTATGGACCTGTTGGTCCTGTCAATCTCCATTTGCTGCAAATATACTAGCTACCTGAGATTACTAATAAGCATCTCTCACTGAGACGGATGAAGCCAATGTTTTCATTGTTTACCTAGTAAAAAATTTTATGCTATACCCTTTCTGCTCTCTGCTGACTGGACTCTGACTCTGAAATAGTCATTAATAAGATGGAGCTTGGTATAGAGAGATCAATTTCAAACAGGACATTGTCAATCCCAAATTCGAATCTCACCACCCAGGATGTACTAACCTTTGCATGCACAGATGAGCAATGAGGTGTTTTTGTAAGTTAGAGTCCTCTGAAGGAAACAGGGGGTATGATGTCTGCTCTGGTCCGTTTGTAGGGTTGTGGGGAAAACAGAATACAATCGTGCAGTAAGCAATGTTTGGTCAGTCTTAAAGAGCTGCACACACGTCAGGGACTGGGATCGCAAAAGCTAAAGACATTCTTCAATGAAGACATTGGCCTCATCTGTCTTGCTGAGAGGTGCTTATTGGTAACCTCAGGTATCTGGCACCCTTGCAGCTAATGGAAATTGAGAGGACCAACAGGTCCATAGATGAGTCTCAGTTCTTTTTTTAGATAGAAAATCTCTACTCATATTTCCAAGTGAACCGTACCTCCTCCCAATTGCTACTTCCAAATGTTACCCATGTTCTATTTTAGTCTCTCCCGGTTATGATAAAAATGTCAACATGATTATTGTTGCTATTTTACTTATATATTTTTGATTAAACCTGGTCTTCTTATGTCCTAAAGCATGCTGAATTGGCTTACTGTAGGGGCCTGGATTCTAATTCCATTTCTACCTGTAAACTAGTTATTTTACCCTTCCTGGGCTCCATTCCCTCATCTGCAGATTGGAAATAATCAGTCTTGTCCTGTCTGTCTCACGGGGCTTTTATACCCATACAGAAGTGTTTTGCAGATTCAAAGGTGCTCTCAGGGATGTTACTACTTACTATTGTTGGTAGTGTTTATGGTCATGGGAATTTAAGAAAATTTTAAAAAGATCTTGTAAGCAGTGTCTGGAAATAGCACCTTATGGATTAGCATTAAAATTTGCTATTTCAAATCCTTTCCACTGCTGTACATTAAATATATACTAGTAAAATATGTGGTATTAAATTTCAACAAAGCATTAATTTCTGGAACAAGATCAGACTCTTCAGCATATTTCCAGGCAGTTTTGATCCCATGAGTTTGTCCTAATACTGCAACCACTTGCTTGTGTCTGAGAGAGTGATTACATGTAAGAAACATTCATGCCTCAAGGAAGAAAAGACTGACAAATGAACACTCAGAGATTCCAGAACCAGGAACAACTGATTCCAATGTTTTAAATATCAGAGACTTATATGCTAGAGGAGACATGCATGCCAGAGATGCGAAACAGTAGTGTGGAAAATACCACAGCCCAAATTATTTCTTTAATGGTCTCCAAAATAAATGGTTGCCAACCAAACCATACTTGCCATACCTTTTTCTTTTGGCTACTGTTTTGAGCTGCTTCTAGACACAAAAGGGAAAAGGAGAATGAAGTCAATTATCTGCAGAACTCATGCTAACAAGCAGTAAAGGCTTATTACATACTCACTACTTCATAAAAATCAGTTATGTCTGACTTATTTGTGTTGGCTGTCTATATTGATTAGATTCATTGGAGAATTGCTAAACAGTTGAAAGATGAAAGGATATGGTTCACTTAAGAAACAATGCAGACATTGTTTGTTTGTGTGTATGTGTGCTTGTGTGTGTGTTGTCTTTATTTCCACTGTAGAGCTGTTTAGATTTAATAAGACAATAGAAACAACTCCTGCCAAAATAACATACATGACATGGTTAACAAATAGTGAGCCTCAAAGTCACATGCCAAGCTGTCTCTTCATTGAAAAGGCATATATGTTCATGCATAGAAGCGAAAGCAAATTACCACTCCCTCCTGGTGAATTATTGGATGGCTCTCCAGTTGTGAGCCTGTGAAAATCATAAGGAACTAATTTTAGTTTTTTATTAGATTTTTCCCAGCTAGATTACAAATAGTTTATAGATCTCCCTAAATCTTTGCCAAATTATTTTCCACTTTAAAAAGAATATTGTCATTTAAGGCTACTGTCTCAGATGGTGTTTCCTGTCACTCAGAATTGCAGAGTTCAGACTTCTCAAAATCATTAAAGTGCCAGTGATTCACCACAAGACTCTTGTTTGTGTCTGCTGATATAAGACTGTTAAAGAACATATGGCTTTTTAGGTATTTTACTTCTTAGCCATACATGGTTTTCTAGTGAGTTAGTTCTTTTTCCATCAGCCTTGATGTGGTCTGGAAATGTGATTTGTAGCATAGCATATAACTTATAACTGAGGACATCTTTTGTACATACTCTTGTGTCTCAGAGGGTTAAATGAACTCTCCGATGAAGGCATGGTCTCCAGGCATGGAGGCTGGGGTGGGGAAGAGATCCATTCTGACTTCCAGCGTTTGAACTCTCCGATGAAGGCATGGTCTCCAGGCATGGAGGCTGGGATGGGGAAGAGATCCATTCTGACTTCCAGCGTTCCCGCTGGGTCATTGTTAGAATCAGGTTGGCCTGAGGTAGGACCCTAGCAAGGTGGTAACTCAATGCTATGGCTCATTAGATCCCTGTTTTGGGTTGTAATCCATTTTAAGGGGGAAAGGCCAATCTTTTATACTAATTAGGTAGCAACAGTTCCTAGCTGAGACGTTTTTTGTGAAACAGCGAATGGAGTTGTTTATCAGTGAATAGTAACGCTTTTAATGGACCCTAGTGCTGTTGAGGATACTCTCTGTGTACATCATGCTGGAAAAAATTTCAGATGTAATTTCCAGCAGGCACCTTCACTCCATTTTATCAAATAGCAATGCAAGTCCCAGAGAGATTAACTGACATTGAGCTCATGGCAGAAACAGGTATTTTGACTCTAAATTCAGGGTTCTGTTCACTATAACCACCACTTATAGACTTCTCCAGCAATAATGAGGTGAGCAAAACAAGATGGCTTTCTCTGTTCTCTGAGATTTCTGACATCAGTGTTCTTCATTCTCTGTAGATGTAAATACATCCGGCTAAACTTAAAGTGACAGCAAATACTTTTCTGGAAGAGCTTTTTATGGAAGAAGGAGGTTATGTATCCTCTATTACTTCATAAGTAAGTTCTATTACTTCATAACTAATTTTCTTACAACTTAACAACTTAAACTAAAACATATTTATTATCTCATGGTTTCTGTGGGTTGAAGTCTGGGAATATCCTATCTGGGTTCTCTGTCTCCAGGCATCTCACAATCAAGGCATTGGCCAGGACTGTGTTCTCATCTAATGGCTCGATTGGGAAACTCTGCTTTTAACCTCACTCACATGGTTACTGGCAGAATTCAGGACACTGTGGGCTGCTGGCCTGAGAGCCTTCATTCCTCGCTGGCTGTTGGCTGGAGGCCCCCTCAGTTCCTTGTCACATGGGGCTCTTCAACAAGACATCTTGCTTTATCAAGGCCAGTGAACAGATGGCAAGGGAGAGAGAATGCTAGGAAGGCACAAGGAACAGTCTTTTCTTATCTAATCCCAGAAGTGACATCTTATCACTTTTGCCATATTTCATATTTACATTCATTAGAAGCAAGTTCCTAGACTCAGCCCATAGTCAAGGAGAGGGAACCACATGAGGCTGTGAATGCTGGGAAGCAGGGACTCTGGGGAGCCATGTGAGAAGGTCTATCACAGAAACATTGTTCTAGTTGTCACATATTTAACATATATGAAACTTCATTTATTTTGGTTTGCTAGAGTTCATAACAATGCACTGTTTACTTTAGGTCATGTCATCACATGTTTAGCTATAGTTCACGCAATCACCACTAAAACGGCAAGGGAGAGATGAGGATAGAGTGTGGAAAACCCTCTTCCACCTCCTCCATCCTCTTCCATTCCTATCCCTCCACCCTGAGGCATACAGAGGGAACCTACGTTTACAGGAAGTGCTGCAGGATCCTCAGCATTCTTTTAGATCAAAAGCCTGGAGAGAAAGCCATGAAGTGGTCACATTAGGACTTTGGTATTGGAAGAAGTTGGGTTTGAATGCTGTTTCCACCCCGCGGTAGCCATGGGATCTTGAACAACATTACTCAAACTATTTCGTCATATGTGCAATGGGGTATTAATTCTTGCATAACAGGTCGTTGGGAGCATTAAGCAAGATAATATATGTAAAGGAGAATAGCCAATCCCTGCCATGGAGGAAGGGTCACAGCAGATGGGCATTTCTGTCTTTCTTCCTTTTCAAATAATGGAATAGTCCATAGAAAGAGTCAGGACAAAATATTGTCTTTGTGGTAGGCCTCTTTGAATTTGAGAGTTGTGACACAGCTTAGTATCTGGGCGTCATTGACTCTACTTGCTCTTTATAGTTCTATAAATTGGGGTTAAAAGCAGTACCTATCTCATGGGACTTTTTTATTTTGAAGTTTAAGAAAGATAATGCGTGTTAACTGCTTAGCGCAATGGTTGCCCCATAGTACACACTCAATAAATGCTTGCTGTTATAGTTGTGAAGCTTATAGTTTTCTTCGTATAGTACCTTGAGAAATTTATGTAAACTCTCTGTGCCTTTATTTCCTCATCTAGATAATGGAGAAAATTACGTAGCTACTGGGGTGGTCATTAAGGTTAATGAGTTAAACATATAAAGTACTTAAAACGGTCTTAGCATGTGCGTGGTAAGTGCACAAAGAATGTAAACAAATATTAACATTATTTGTATTAGTGCTTGATCAGCGTTTGTTTCTGTTTTAGATGACTCTTACCTAGTATAAAAGTTTAACAGAAGTTTATATTGTGTTATTCATATAACATATATTATGCTATTATTTTATATATCTATGTCTCATATGATTATATTATTGAGAGGTTCGACATAAGGATGTTTCAGAGACCCCTAGAGTTCTAGTGCAGAATTTGCTAACTTTTAGTTATCAGGTAAAAATGCTCTCCTATGCATTGTAGAACACATATAGGACCAACTTTTCTAAAGTGGATGTTTGCTTGGGTTTTAAATCACCTGCATTTATATTGCTCTCTTCTGCAGGTGATCACAGCGATTACCCTATGATGCAGGATGAGGTGAGGGATGCCACCATCCAGCTGAGTTTCAGCATATTAGAGGAGAGGGGGTTGACTGAAGTGCTTCTCTTCTCAAAGCTTTTCTTTCTTTTCTTTTTTTTTTAAAGCATTGGCTGACATTTTGAATTGTATCTCAGTGAAAACTGAGGACAATACCTATTAGTAGTGATGCAAATAAATATCTTTTCTTATTTTATATTTTTAAAAAACCCTGAAAAGTAAAATTGGCAAAGAAAGAAAATCCTAAGGTCACCTACTCACATTCTCCTATCTCTGCTAAAAGGACCAAGAGCTTGATTTAGCCTCTACACACACATGCATGTGCACACACACATGAAGAACCAAGTGGTAGAATCAAATATTAAATAGAACAACTTTTTTTTTTGGTCACTGTCCACTCATACATTGCGTGTGTGAAGAGCCTGAGGGTCCCTAAAGACTATATGTGAGATGGACATTACAGTATCACATTCAAATGGCCTTTTTTCACAGGTGAATCTTTTTGGTTCCAGATACTCATCCTCTCTGCTTGGTTCACATTCCAGTCACCATCATGAGTGGATACACGTGTTCTTTGTTGTCAGCTTGACTTGCCTTCCCCTTGAATAGTTCCTGCAGAAATTTAGCCCCACTTTAAACATATCAAATGCACCCATTATCTTCAGAGTCTTTCCTGGGAAGTTCTCTTGTAACAAGGGACTCTTGGCAACAATGATGAACGTTAGTGGTTTCAGACATCTAACAAAGGGTATGCAAAGCAATATTTGGTGAGAGAGAGAGACTGAGAACAAGAGAGTGTTCAAGAGAGAGAGAAAGAAAGAGACAGAGGAGAGAGAAAAATCCCTTTATAAAGTCATTGAAATACAACTTCAAATTCTCTTGTGTTCCTGGGAAGAAAGCTTGTGTGTAGCATCCTTCCATTAAGTTCTAAATTAAGTTAATAAAAACAAATCTGCTTTCTGGAGGTCACAGTGAGAGTCGGGCAGTGGTGATTGTTTCCATGAGAAAATTAGTTGATTGTGGGAACCTAATGATTTATCTGGATTTAGTTCAGCCTCAGTCATATGGTAAATCAAAGCATCATGTTACTCTTCCTCTGTTGCTTTCTCTCTCTTTAATTTTTCTTAAAATAAATTTCCTTTACCATCTCGAAGTAAAACAAATAAAATCTCCCAGTCTTCATGCTGTTGGGGGCCAAAAAGCCAGTGACGAGATTTGTCACGGGCTGCTCAGTGCTCTTGAATTGGAGCAAAGATGGACCTGCTCAGGTGACTGTAATAGAGATAAGAGGGGGGTTGCCTAGCTCAGAAAAGAATCTGTTTTTCTTTGACTGCACCTCGGGAAAGGTCAAATAGGATTAAATTTTTAAAGTTGACCAGAACAAAGATAGATGACTTGATTTTCAGTGCAAATTTGGTTATGTCAAACCAAGTAGCACCAGAAATATGATCGATTAACCTCTGGAGAGTCGATGGCATATTTCATTTCACTCCCTCTGGAGTCGCCATGAACACTGCTGCACTGTCTTTCAGGATGATGGATTTACAGGGATTTCCAAATGTCTATTAATGCCCTTCACCCACTTTGCTGAGATCAGTCATCTGAACAAATGGTTTGAAGATTTTGTGTGAAGACGCTATAAAAAGAGTCATTGGTTTCCCTTGTTCATAGTAGTTATTATGTATGTGGGTAGAGAGGAGGCTACAATTTGAGAATTAATGTCATTGAAAATGAGAGCAATATTTGAGAGCCTTGAAATCTCTGAAGAGTTCAAATAAAGATGTCTATTTTGAAGAGGATCTTTATTTTCTTATTTAATAAAGAAGATCTTAAATTTTTTGTTTTTTCAAAGTACATATTTCTGTGGCTTTTCATATTTCCACATGCTATGCAAGTTATTAAAACCCCAAATTTTCTGTCTCTGATTGCAATGGGGCTGGTAAAAAGGAATGGGTAAGAACAAAAGCAAAATGGAGAGTGTTTAGAGAGCATAACAGAGTCATCATGGAAAACAGTGGTAATTTTTAACCTTGCTGTTCTGAGCTGGAGATTTTGAGAGGACAGCAAGTGCATAGGCTGCTATCATCTTCTCTAAAACAGAAATGCGAGTAGACATTTGGCTGAAAACCACATTCGTCATTGTTAATGGAAATAACATTTAAAATGTAACATTTAAGATGTATATGTAAATACTTAATAATATCTATTGAGAGATTTCTATATATTAGGGACTGAAATAGTTGATGTGATAATTTTGGACAGTCAACCCTGACTGAACACAATATATGGATGTGTGTCTATGCAAATGATCACACAAATTGTAATACAATGTGATAAAACATAAATGCTAGACAACAATTGTAAACCATGTACTACAGGGAAAATGAAAAGGAATTAATTAATTATATTATGGAGGAAGAAGAGGAAAAAGGGAGTGAAATGAAGAAGGCCTCACAAAGGAGGTGAACGCATGAACTTTGAATCATGAATGAGATTTAAGATTATTATTATTTTTTGACGGAGTCTCACTCTGTTACCCAGGTTGGAGTGCAGTGGCATGACCTCAGCTCACTGCAACCTTACCTCCTGGGTTCAAGCAATTCTCCTGCCTCAGCCTCCCAAGTAGCTGGGATTATAGGCATGCGCCACCACACCTGGCTAAATTTTAATTTTATTTTTAGTAGAGATGGGGTTTCACCATGTTGGCCAGGCTGGTCTTGAACTCCTGACCTCAAATTACTGGCCTATCTTGGCCTCCCAAAGTGTTGAGATTATAGACGTGAGCCACCACACCCGACCAAGATTTCAGATTCTTAAGGAAAATGGCAATATATGAAGGAGATGATTAAGAGAAGGAGGGGAGGATGTGGATGATAATAAACCCATTCATTCAACAAATATGTATTTAGTGCATAACATATGCCAGGCACTGTTTCAGAATATTCTAGCAGTGTTTTGGCATCAGTATGTGTATGTCTCTTAAGAAACCTAGGGGAAGATAACGAATGAGATAAATAATGGTAAATTCTAAGAAGGAAAAATAAAGTAGAGGAGAGTATGAAGTCTTGAGGGAAAGCGAGGTGAGACCCTTGGATGCGTAGACAAGAAAGTTCTCACAGAGAACCAACATTCTGAATGAAAAGCTGAAGGGAGTGAGGAATGAGCCATGTGGTTCCTGGGAAGAGAACATTCTAGACAGAAAGATCAGGAAATACAAAGGCCTCAAGGTGGAAACATGCCTGTGAGCCGAGGGGTTGCTTGAAGGGTGAGAATGAGGGGAGGAGATTTGAGGGGAGATGATTTGGAGTTGAGGTGAGACTTTGGCTTTTACTCTGAGGGAGATGGGAAAACATCAGGGTTTGAACACAGATATGACATGATCCAACAGTGTTTGCAAAGGGGTCTTGACAGCAGTGTTGAGAACTTATATTTTTATATCACTTTGTAGCTTGTAAAGTTCTTTCACGTATAATGCTACACAACTCCTCCTTCTCTTGATGAAGGAACTTAAACTCAGAGAAATTAAAACAACTGTCCTGACATCTTGTCACTAATGAGTAGTTGCACCAGAATAAACAACCTGTAGGATCCAAGTTGGAGCTGTTCCCATCGTCCCACTGCCCCCAAGAATATCTGGAACACATAGGGATAGTCAAGAAGAAAGGGGACACTTCAAAATTCCTATTTTTTTCCTCTCTTTTCCTCCTCTCTTTCAACCAAAACTGCTGTATCTTTAACCAAAAAATGGCATGTCTTCAAGATTGAAAGTGTGAGAATTATAGATGATGGTGGTCATCAATACATCAACACGTTAGCATTTGTCAACACATAACTTGCCAACACATAAGCATTTAGATGAAGATTTTAGGTTTATGTTTGTGGTCCTTCCTCAGGCTGGAAATAGGTTAGGGACTGGAACTGGTCATGACTTTCAGTCATAGAAAGTTCTTTCTTTGAAGGGAGTAGTCAACAAAATCAAGAGCTGAGCACACTCAGGTTTCTAGTGGTACAAATCTAATCACTAACGTAAGGATAAACTGGGGTGGAGAGGAGTGGGTTTTAGGGCTGTGTATGTGCGTGTGTGTGTGTGTGTGTGTGTGTGTAAACTTTCTTCCCATCAGCTTTCTTGCTGGCTGTGTTTGCATTCAAAGGGTAAAGTGCTTGTAGGCAACGGATCATGTTTCCCAATTATCTCTATTCCTAGATTCTAGAAAAAAATTTATTTTAAATTTTCAATTTTTTAAAGAATTTTTACTTTTTTTTGGAAGGCTTTGTGTTGAAATTTCTATCTAGAGGTAGCTAGAATGGCCTCATTTTAAACTGTTTAGGTGAAATATTGGAAGTACAATGAATGCACCTAAATCTTGATGAATATTTACATAAATAAAGCTGTGTAGGCACTACTCAGACCAGAATATGAAACTTTTCCAGTACCATAGAAGGTTCCCATTTTCCCTTCCCCAGGAACTGGCCCTATTTTGAAACAAATTTAGCTGTGATCTTGACCATATCTTTGACCTTCCATTTTGGCTTATTTTTTGCAAAAATTCACTCCCAGTTCAAAATAGAATATGCTGTGATTATTTAGTAATTATTAATGTCTCTTATAAACATCTTTTTTTGATTAAAACATGCAAGAAAACACTAATTACATTTTATTTGGCATCTATATGTTTAAATCACCAAAGAAAGAGGAGCTGGGGTAAAATACCATGAAAATTTTATTAAACACAAAATAGAATAAGTACTTGGAAACAAACTGCCAAATCCCAATTGCCCACTGTCCCTCCATTTATCATAGGTTCTAAGCCCACAGAATTGAGGTACTTAATGAAGCCTTCTGTTGGGGAAAAAATAATCCTCTTCATCACTTTTTTTGTTGATTTGGTATGCAGTACCTAGCCACAGGTAATGTGGGGAAAGCTACTTTCAGCAATTTTCATCTCATTCAAACTGAAGAGAAAATGACTGTGATTCCCAACTGGGAAGACTAATCAATACCCAGTTCCAGTACATTGGTGATAAGTGTAGATGTAGGTCACCAACCCATGAGCATATTTACTGTCTCCTTTTATTGAAATTTTAACATTTATGATAATTTTGTAATACTATTTAGTTCACACATTACCCTGTTTCTCAGTAAATTCATTGTTGAAATATGGGACATGTGTCTAACATAAAATGTGAGTCACACAGGTTGCTTTAGAGAGACCTCTGGCAGGTGCTTTCTAATTAAGAAGCATGTCGTGTTTGCTTCTGTCTTGCATCTCCATTCTCAGGGAAAGCACGGCAGACATGAGTGGAAAGCAGGTTTTATTCTTAATCCCCAGGATGGACTCTTGGTGGACCAATGTGAGTCTCATGCCTGTTTCTTAACCAGTCACATGACCAAGGAAATGAGATAGAGGTACAGGTTACATTGGGAAATGTGCCCATCCCTAGATATGGAGGGTTACAGGAGGGCACTTACTTTACAGAACCACTTTGGACAGTGATGCGGAGAATGGAGGTTCCCATGGGAAAGTCTGCTGCTTCCAGAAACAGGGGTAGTGGAGGCTCAGCATTGGAGTAAGGAGTGGAGAGTGGGGTGGATGGGGTGGGGGAGTCCCAAGGTCAAGGTTCAGAACAGGAAGGGCCAATTATAAAGCTGATATTTTAAGACTCATTTGGTTCTTTGAGTGAATTGTGGGAGGTTGGAAAAGTGATTCCATGTCCCCAAACCTCAAAAAATATGAGCAGACCTGGAAAGCTGTATGGATTTCCTGTGATGTCAATAAGCTGCCTATTCCAGTGCCTTTTGAAAAGAAGTACTTCCGTTTTCAAAAATGTACTTCTGTTTTCCATTCCCTTTCTCTTATATCTGCTCATTAGCACTCTTGCAAAAGTCCAGCCTTTGAATTTGGTTAGAGATATTATCAAAAGGGAATAGGTGGCTATTCTTGGCCAATATTTATTACTTTATTTTTTTCACACTCTTCCAGACCATAATGGAAATTTATCTTATTGAGAATTGACTGAGCTCTTCTAACTTATTTATAAAAACATATATTAAAAGTTAATTTCTGAAAGAGGGCAATAGTAAGAATGATTGTTTTGTGCAATTTTTAAAATACTTGGTTTCTGGGAAAGCTAAGAAGATCGATTGGAAGCAGCTATGGTCTGCAATGCTCATGGAAATGAATGAAAGGAGCAAGAGAATTTAGCACCTTCAACTTAGATATTTGGGTTCTTACATTGGTTCTAACTAGGCAAACAGCTTGACCCATGGAGGCAAAGAGAAGCATGGTGGGGTGACACCCACCAAGGAGCAACATAGAGCAAAGGTAACTCCCTCCCCCAACCAAGGGAAGTGGTGAGTGATTGTATGACTCTGCCTGGGAAATCATGCTTCTTTCATGGATCTTTGGATTCCATGAATTAGGAGATCCCTTCATGAGCCCACACCACGGGGCCTTAGGTCTGATATATGGAGCTGTGTGGAGTCTCAGCAGAGTGGCTGCTCAGGAATGCACAGAAACCCAGGAGTTTTGCATACTCTGGCCCTGGGATCCATGACAAAGTGGGAGATCCATCTATACATATCCCTAGGAAGGGGGCTGAGTCCAGGGAGCCAAGATACATCATTCTGTGGCCCCAATTCCAGGCTTCATGGGTTGAGACCCACCGGCTTGAAATTCCAGCTGGCCAGCAGCAGCAGGCTGGAGTTTGCTTGAGTCAAAACTGAATTCCCAGAGGAAGGAGTGGCCACCATCCTTGTGGTTCAGTAGACTCAGTCATTTCAGCCTGCCAGCTTTGAAGACTACAGGTGGACAAGTAAGGGTCCCCCATAGCACAGCACAGCCACTTTGCCAGATTGTGGCCATATTGCTTCTTTAAGTAGAACCCCAATCCATTCCTCCAGGACACTGGGCAAGACCTCCCTGTGGGGGCTTATTCTACAGACAAAGCTCTCATTTCTCCCTGGAATGAAGCTCCCAGGGAAAGGGCAGCTGCCATCTCTGTGGTTTAATAAAAGCTAACATCCCTTCATGTTAAAAACTCTCAATAAACTAGGTATTAAAGGCACATACCTCAAAATAATAAAAAGCCATATCTGCAGTTTGGTAGACTCAGCCATTCCAGCCTGCCAGATTTGGAGAATACAAAGCGTCCAGATGAGGAAGGGTTCCCCTCAATGCAGTGCACCTGTTCTACCAACAGACAGCCAGTCTGCTTCCTTGGGCAGATCCCTAATCTTGTTCCTCCTGACTCGGTGAGACTTCCCAGCAGAGGTCTCCAGCCACCTCCTACAGGCACATTTGGGCTGGCAACAGGTCAGTGACCCTCCCTGGGACTGAGCTTCCAGAATAAGGAATAAGCTGCCATCTTTGCTGCTTCACAGCCTTCACTGGTGTTACTTCCAGGTATAGGGGAAAACCAAGGCAACTAGGGTCTGGTGTGGACCCCCAACAAACTGCAGCAGCCCTACAGTAGAGGGGTCTGACTATTAAAAGAAAAACAAACAAAAATGACCCCACAAAACCCCATTCAAAGATCAGCAACCTCAAAGATGAAAGGTAGATAAGCCCATAAAGATGAGAAAGAATCAATGCAAAAATGCTGACAACTCAAAAAGCCAGAGGGTCTTTTCTCCTGATGACCACAACACCTCTCCAGCAAGGGCACAGAGCTTGACTGAGGCTGAGATGACTGAATTGACATAAGTAGGCTTTAGAAGGTGGGTAATAACAAACTTTGCTGAGCTAAAGGAGCATGTTGTAACCCAGTGCAAAGAAGCTAAAGATCTTGTTAAAACAATACAGGAGCTGATAGCCAGAATAGCCAGTTTACAAAGGAACGTAGCTGACCTGATGGAGCTGAAAAACACAACAAGAGAACTTCACAATGCAATCATAAGTATCAGTAGCAGAAAAGACCAAGCAGAGGAAAGAATCTCAGAGCTTGAAGACTGTCTTGCTGAAATAAGACATGCAGACAAGAGTAGAGAGAAAAATGAAAAGGAATGAACCCCTGAGAAATATGGGATTATGTAAAGAGATTGAACTAATAATGACTGATTGGGGTACCTGAAAGAGATGGGGAGAATGGAGTCAATTTGGAAAATGTACTTCATAATATCATCCAGGAGAACTTCCCCAACCTAGCAAGACAGGCCAACAATCGAATTCAGGAAATGCAGAGAACCTCAGTAAGATACTCCATGAGAAGATCAACCCCAAGACACATAATCATCAGATTCTCCAAGGTTGAAAGAACAAATGTTAAGGGCAGCCAGAAAGGCCATGTTTCCTACAAAGGGAAGCCCATCAAACTAACAGTGAACCTCTCAGTGGAAATCCTAAAAGTCAGAAGAGATTAGGGGTTAGTATTCGACATTCCTAAAGAAAAGAATTTCTGGCCCAGAATTTCGTATCTGGCCAAACTAAGCTTCATAAGTGAAGGAGAAATAAGATCTTACTCAGACAAGCAAATGCTGAGAAAATTCTTCACCACCAGTCTTGCCTTGGAAGAGATCCTAAAGGAAGCACTAAATATGGAAAGGAAAAACCATTACTAGCCACTACAAAAACACATGGAACTACAGACTAGTGACAATATGAAGCAACCACATAAACAAGTCTGCAAAATAACCAGCTAGCACCATGATGACAGGATCAAATTCACACATAACAATACTAACATTAAATGTAAATGGGCTGAATGCCCCAATTAAAAGACATAGAATGGCAGGCTTGATAAAGAGACAAGACCCATCAGTATGCTGTCTTCAGGAGACCCATCTCATGTGCAAAGACAGACATAGGCTCAATATAAAGGGATGGAGGAGAATATACCAAACAAACAGAAGCAGAAAAAAGCAGGGATTGCAATCCTAGTTTCTGACAAAACAGACTTTAAAACAACAAAGATAAAAAAAAAAGACAAAGAAGAACATTATATAACTGTAAAGGGTTCAATTCAACAAGAAGAGCTAACTATCCTAAATGTAGATGTACCCAATACAGGAGCATCCCAATTCATAAGGCAAGATTTTAGAGACCTACAAAGAGATGTAGACTCCCAAACAATAATAGTGGGAGACTTCAACACCCCACTGTCAATATTAGATCATCAAGACAGAAAATTAACAAAGATATTGAGGACCTGAACTCAGCTCTGGATCAAGTGGACCTCCAAGATATCTACAGAACTCGTCACCCAGTAGCAACAGAATATACATTATTCTCATTGCCACATGGCACTTACTGTAAAATTGATCACATAATTGGAAGTAAAAACACTCCTCAGGAAATGCAAAGGAACAGAAATCATAACAAAGAGTCTCTCAGACCACTGTGCAATCAAATAAGAACTCAAGAATAAAAAATTCATTCAAAACCACACAACTACATGGAAATTGAACAACCTTCTCCTGAATGACTCTTGGGTAAATAATGAAATTAATTCAGAAATCAAGTTCTTTGAAACTAACAAGAATAAAGAGACAACACACCACAATCTCTGGGATGCAGCTAAAGCAGTGTTAAGAGGGAAATTTATAGCACTAAAATGCTCACATCAAAGAGCTAGAAATATTTCAAGTTAACGACCTAACAACTTAACTAAAAGAACTAGAAAACCAAAAGCAAACAAACTCCAAAGCTAGTAGAAGAGAAAAATAAATAAATAAATAAATAAAACAAGATCACAGCTGAACTGAAGGAGATATACTAAAAACCCTTCAAAAATATCAATGAATCCATGAGCTGATTTTTTGAAAAAATTAATAAAATAAACTGCTAGACAGACTAATAAAGAAGAAAAGAGAGAAGAATTAAATAAATATAATAAATAATGATAAGGGGATATCACCACTGACCCCACAGAAATACAGACAACCATGAGAGAACACCAAAAGCACCTCTATGAACATAAACTAGAACATCTAGAAGAAATAGATAAATTCCTGGGCACATACACCCTCACAAGACTGAACCAGGAAGAAACTGAATCCATGATTAGACCAATAATTAGTTCTGAAATTGAGGCAGTAATAAATAGCCTAGCAACCAAAAAAA
>NW_016808678.1:1957083-2032211 GCF_001698545.2 Rhinopithecus bieti | reverse complement strand
CCTTCAAAAATATCAATGAATCCATGAGCTGATTTTTTGAAAAAATTAATAAAATAAACTGCTAGACAGACTAATAAAGAAGAAAAGAGAGAAGAATTAAATAAATATAATAAATAATGATAAGGGGGATATCACCACTGACCCCACAGAAATACAGACAACCATGAGAGAACACCAAAAGCACCTCTATGAACATAAACTAGAACATCTAGAAGAAATAGATAAATTCCTGGGCACATACACCCTCACAAGACTGAACCAGGAAGAAACTGAATCCATGATTAGACCAATAATTAGTTCTGAAATTGAGGCAGTAATAAATAGCCTAGCAACCAAAAAAAAAAAAAAAAAAAAAAAAAAAAATCCCAGGACTAGGTGGATTCATAGCTGAATTCCACTAGAGATACAGAGAAGAGTGAGTACAATTTCTGCTAAAACTACTCCAAACAATTTAAAAGGAGGGACTCCTCCCTAACTCATTCTATGAGGCCAGCATCATCCTGATACCAAAATCTGTCAGAGATACAACAAAAAAAAGACAACTTCAGGCCAATATCTTTGATGAACATTGTTGCAAAAATCCTCAATAAAATAATAGCAAACCAAATCCAGCAGCACATCAAAAAGCTTATCTACAATGATCAAGTTGACTTCATTCCCAGGATGCAAGGTTGGTTCAATGTACACAAGTCAATAAATGTGATTCATCACATAAACAGAACTAAAGACAAAAGCCACATAATTATCTCCATTTATGCAGAAAAGGCCTTTGATAAAATCTAACATCCCTTCATGTTAAAAACTCTCAATAAACTAGGTATTAAAGGCACATACCTCAAAATAATAAAGAGCCATATATGACAAACCCACAGCCAATATCATACTGAATGGGCAAAAACTGAAAACATTCCTCTTGAAAACTGCCACAAGACAAGAATGTCACCTGTCACCACTCCTATTCAGCATATAATTGGAAGTTCTGGCCAGGGCAATCAGGCAAGAGAAAGAAATAAAGTGTGTTCAAATAGAAAGAGAGGAAGTCAAATTATCTTTGTTTGCAGGTGACATGATCCTATAACTAGAACCCCATTGTCTCAGCCCAAAAGCTTCTTAAGCCAGTAAGCAACTTTAGCAAAGTCTCAGGATACAAAATCAATGTGCAAAAATTGCTACCATTCCAATATACCAATAACAGGCAAGCAGAGAGCCAAATCATGAATGAATTCCCATTCACAATGCTATAGAAAGAATAAAATACCTAGGAATATGGCTAACAAGGGAAGTGAAGGACCTTTTCAAGGAGAACTACAAACCGCTGCTCAAAGAAATCAGAGAGGACCCAAGCAAATGGAAAGACATTCCACACTCATGGATAGGAAGAATCGATATTGTGAAAATGGCCGTACTGCCCAAAGTAATTTATAGATTCAATGCTATTTCCATTAAAGCACCATTGACATTCTTCACAGAATTAGAAAAAGCTATTTTAAAATTCATATGGAACCAAAAAAGAGCCCAAATAGCCAAGGCAATTCTAAGCAAAAAGAACAAAGCTGGAGGCATCATGTTAACTGACTTCAAACTATACTACAAGACTATAGTAATCAAAACAGCATGGTACTGGTATAAGAACAGACACATAGACCAATGGAACAGAATAGAGAAGTCAGAAATAATACCACACACCTACAGTCAACTGATTTTTTTTTTTTTATAAAACTGACAAAAACAAGCAATGGGGAAAGGATTCTCTAATAAATGTTGCTGTGTGAACTGGCTAGTCATATACAGAAAATTGAAACTGAACCCATTCCTTACACCATATACAAAAATTAACTCTAGATGGATTAAAGACTTAAATCTAAAACGCAAAACTAGAAGAAAATCTAGGCAATGCCATTCAGGACATAGGCATGGGCAAAGATTTCATGATGAAAATGCCAAAAGTAATTGCAACAAAAGCACAAATGGACAAATTGGATCTAATTAAACTAAAGAGCTTCTGCACAGCAAAATAAACTATCATCAGACTGAACAGACAACCTACATAATGGGAGAAAATTTTTGCAATCTATCCATCTGACAAAGGTCTAATATCCAGAGTCTACAAGGAAATTAAATAAATTTATAAATAAAAAAACAAAACAAAACCACACACAATCCCATTAAAACGTGGGCAAAGGACATGAACAGACACTGCTCAAAAGAAGACATACACACGGCCAACAAACATATGAAAAAAGCTCAGCATCACTGATCATTAGAGAAACGCAAATCAAAACTACAATGAGATACCATCTCATACCTGTCAGAATGACTGTTACTAAAAAGTGAAAAAACAACAGATGTGAGCAGGGTTGCGGAGAAAAAAGAATGCCTTTACATGGTTGGTAGGGTAAGTTAGTTTAACCATTGTGGAAGATAGTGTGGTGATTCCTCAAAGACCTAGAGGCAGAAAAACCATTTGACCCAGCAATCCCATTACTGGGTATATACCCAAAGGAATATGAATCGCTCTATTATAAAGATGCATGCATGTGTAAGTTCATTGAAGCACTATTCACAATAGCAAAGTCATGGAATCAACATAAATGCCCATCAATGATAGACTGGATAAAGAAAATGCGGTACATATGGAAATTACTATGTAGCCATAAAAATAAATGAGATCATGTCCTTTGCAGGGACATGTATAAAGTAGGAAGCCACTATCCTCAGCAAACTAATGCAGGAACAGAGAACCAAACACCTCATGTTCTCAGTTATAAGTTGGAGCTGAATGACAAGAACACGTGGACACATGGTGGGAAGAACACACACTGGGGCCTTTTGGAGGTGGGTGTTGGGGAAGGGAGAGCATCAGGAAGAATAGCTAATGGATGCTGGGCTTAACATCTAGGTGATGGGATGATCTGTGCAGCAAACCAACGTGGCACACGTCTATCTATGTAACAAACCTGCACATCTGGCACATGTACCCCTGAACTTAAACTAAAAGTTGAAAAAAATAAATACTTGGTATTTAACTTTGACATTTTAGAATATTTTAAGAAGTTTTAAAAAAGATTTGAATGTTCTGTTAAGTTCCACTGAACAAAAGAATTATGTTTTCTAGATCAGTTTCTAAATCTACTGGAAATAATAAGATCTGTTTTCACACATTTGTAAGCAAATAAACAAAATCAGAATGATGAAATAACCAGATTTATTAACATATGTGTGTTTGGTCCACATGGTCTAGATTCTGTTCTGCAGAACTGTTTTCTCCTTGATCATCTAGTGATTTGTGGTGTAGTGGATTTTTTTTTTCTAACAGATGTGGTATTAATGAACTCAGGAACAATGAGGATTATTTGGATTAAAGCTTATTTATCTTCTTCTCTAATTATATTTTTAGAAGGTGGCATGGGGTCACTAAATGTGTCTTTCCTAATACTACAATATCTCTTTCGTCCAGAGTATCTCCTCAATGTGACTTTTTTTGGGTTGGAGGTGGTGGTGAGGAGGTGGGGCTTGGGGGAAGAGCTCTTACTAAGTGCTTACTTACTCCTGTATTTTCAATATGTGGGCTATATGCCTCCCTCTGCTCATCCTGCCAAATTCTTTGCAGAGCTCTTTGATCTCTTCTTGCTGCCTTATATGGGTGTGGGAAGGATGAATTAATTAACACTTAGAAAGAGCTTTGAACATGAAAGTGTTTTGTTAGTGCCACCACATTTCTAGGCTTCTCCCCTGTCTCTAGATTTTACTATGTCATGGTCCTCCCTACCTTTTACCCCCAGGCAGACACTGTTTGAACTTGTAGGGATAGTTCACTGGACTTCTAAAGAAAGAGGCCTAGGTTTTGCAATGGAGAATGAAATAGTTCCAACGGAAGCATTCTCATTTTCCTGGACTTGTCAAAATATAGCCAGCCCATTTTAGGTCAAACTTCTTACTTAACTTTAGATATTTTTTTGAGAAGGGGAGCATTGCAGATGTGTAATGGATTTACACTCCAAACCTTTGTATAACCCAGAATGCCTTTTCTACCATGAGAAAATGTTCACATCAGTCATTTTCAGTAACACCTACTCACTGTCTCCATCCTGGCTGACCAGAACCCTAGCCTCAGTCACTGTCTCCTGAGATCAGCACCTCTTCTCGTTGAGGTTCTAGCCACACTTTTCTGTCTCACTGGAATCTCACATTTTTATAATATCTCTGCTCACTTTTTCTTTAAACCACATAGAGAAAATTACTGTGTCAACATTTTTCCAGTTTGAATGCCTATTCTCATACCAATACACTACCCAGACAGTGGATTGATCACTGATGGTCTCTGGAATGTGGATTTGGTTGACACAAAGATGTGGCCATAGACTCCACCAAAGATTGTCATGTGAGCATGGCTCTTCTATGACAGCACTATGAAGTCTCACTCCTTCCCACTCATGCCTGTAAGTGCTGAGACCAGCCTCAAGGCCTCAGTGATCTATCACTGTCCTGATCTGTCACTGCTTTTTTGGATTGACCTGAAATGGCTTTTTGTAAGTGTAAGGATAGAGAACCTTTTGTGAAAATTGCAAAGACAGGTAGAATCCAAACCAAATGGGGGCTATATTTCTTCATTTTCAGAGACAGTGGTGAAGATTTGTAAATAGATGGTGTAGCCAAATAAAGTATTACTTTAGCACATTCCACCTTTATGAAAATGACTCCTTAGTTTGGCATTGCTGAGTGTTGAGATTTGAGATTTTGCCTGTTTTATTTGTTCTAAAATTTTGTTCAAAAAGAAACTATTTTTTTTTACATCTTTACATCATCCCTTATATTTCCTTCTGTTTTCTTCTTTGGTTTAGAAAAATTTTATAGAATTATTACTATGATCATTACTATTTACAGAGCACCTGTAACATGCCAGGCGTATACTAGATGCTTTTCTTCTAGTATTTCATTTACTACAGGTATCAGAACTAGATTTGACTAGTTCCATTTTATAAATGGGAAAAATGAAGGCTTAGAAAAGTCACTAATTTGCCCACGGAGCTTGTAAATGGCAAGACTGAGATCTAAACCCAGGCCAGAGTGAATCCAGAGTCCATGCCCAGAGTCCATGCTCCAGCTAATATTCTACCCTCTCAAAGACTATGTTTACTGTAGCAGTAGAAAGTGTATTCTCCTCTGATGCATAAAATGCAGGAAGGACTTTACAATCCACTCCAACGAGTCATCTAGCATGGTGGAAATTCTTCAAGATTTTTCCAGCTGAGTTTCTAGTCTGTTAGGATTACACTGAGTACTGGCTGGGGTGACATTGAAGAAGCTTCTTAACCTCTTTGAGGTTCAATATCTCCACTTCTAAAATGGGGCCAATGATAATACCCAGCACATGGAAATTTGTCTATGTGATTATATAAATGCAATACATGGTGGATGGTGAGTTGCTAAGTCAATGTGGTTAGTAAGCAACTGCGTTATTCTTGATGAGAGATCACGAAACTCCGAACTAAAGGCACCTGAAAGGAGGCAACATACATGAGAGAAATTCCTTGGAAAAAGGATGTGAATGAAAGAGAGGACTTCAACATGAAGCATCACTGGGAGGTAGAGGCAATTTAACTGAGGCAAGAATCACAGGACAAGGGACAGGCTTGTCGGGGGGAGGGGGATGAAGACTTCAGTTTGGAACATTTGGGTTTGAGGTGATGGGAGAATTTTTGTTTAGATATATTTACCAGGACTTTGCCAAATAACACAATTCTCCTCAAATTCTTGCTCCAGTTGGCTGTTGGTGAAACTCAATCCAAAACACCAAGTAACCCAATCAATAGATCTGTCTTGCTCTTGAGTGGATAAGATACACTCAATGTTTCACGTGATATTGGTCTGAGCAGTGTTCATTCACTGGCATTAGTATCTCAACCAGCCTTAAATCATTCCATAGCTGAGAAGAAGTTTGGTCAAAAGGAGAGAAGATAGAGCTAAAGACGTGGGTTTAGGTGCCAAAAGTAGGAAGAAGATATTTTGAGATATCAAAAGGGCCAGGCGCAGTGGCTCAAGCCTGTAATCCCAGCACTTTATTTGGGAGGCCCAGGCGGGCAGATCACGAGGTCGGGAGATCGAGACCATCCTGGCTAACATGGTGAAACCCCGTCTCTCCTAAAAAATACAAAAAAACTAGCCGGGTGAGGTGGCGGGCGCCTGTAGTCACAGCTACTCGGCAGGCTGAGGCAGGAGAATGGCGTAAACCCGGGAGGCAGAGCTTGCAGTGAGCCGAGATCCGGCCACTGCACTCCAGCCTGGGCGACAGAGCGAGACTCCATCTCAAAAAAAAAAAAAAAAAAAAAGATACCAAAGTGGATGAGATTGTCAAGGAGGAGAATACAAAGTCAGAAGCAAATTCTAGATAGAGTCTTGTGAAAGCCTACATTTAAAGAACAGGCATGTAAAGGAAATCCAGAGAAGACAAAAGGCAGAGAAAAACTAGCGAATGAATTTCAGAACAAACAAGGGAGAAGAGAGTTTCAAGTAAAAGTTGACATCAGTGTTGAGTTCTGCAGGGATGACGAGGATCAAGGGACTGTGAATTTGCAATTATGAGAGTGTTGGAAACTTCTGAGAAAAGAGTTTCTGAAGAGTAGTTAGAGCTGAAGCCGCATTTCAAAGGGGTATAAAATGTTTAAGTATTGAAATGCTAGAGCCAGGGAATGATCTCTACTCAGTCCAATCTCAAGTGAAATCTCGGGCATATCTTATCCATTCAGGAGCAGGAGGGGTCACTTGGTTGGGTTACTTGGTGTCTTGGGTTGAGTCCCACCAAAAGCTGACTCCGGTCAGGATTTGGTGAGGAGTAGTTTATTTGGGGGATGATGCCAGGAAGAACCAAGAGAGGAATGGGGACTTGAGACAGAGAAGGGAAAAAACAATACAGGATGTTAATGATTAAGTTGATATGGGCAATTGGGGCTAATTTCTGCTGGGGACTTCTTGGAGACAATATAAAATATGCCTTGGACATGAGCCCTTTGAGCAGTTAGGTAACTGAAAGTGTTTATCCTCCAATTCTTACTTGTATTGACTGAGAGTTGTTCTCAGAGTGTCAACCCTGACCCCTCTGACCTAGCCTGTGTCTGCAGAGTGCAAAAAAGGAAAAAAACAAAAAACAAAACGAAATGAAAAAAAAAAAAAAAAAAAACACTTCAGATGGGGTTACAAATGCATGCAAAACAAAGCTGTTAGTGCTTATGGTGAGTGCAGAAGGAAGTGGCCAGGGTCTGGCCACTTAATTAGGGATGGAAACAAGGAAGGAGGAGACTAAGGAAAGCAAAGGAGTGAGAGATGAACGTTTACTGAGTGCTGAATATGCGCAGGATACTGCATATGTTAGCATGTATGTGTGTTTCAGCCTCATGTCATCCTCAACATTTTCATTTGAAGAAACTGAAATTCAGAGAGATTAAGTAACTTTGTATTGAGCAACAGAGACCCAGTTCTTTCTTAGATCATCTAAAGATCAAGCTACTCCACCAATCAGCAAGTAAATGCGGGGTGTTAACGTGGGCATAGTCGAAATAGTGGCCTGTGGTGTGTTTGGACAGATCATCTCATCGGAATGGTGCTCTTTGTTTCTGAATTTGTGCTTTCATTCCTTCCTTCATTTGGAAGGAGTAATTAATAGCTTGGGTTTAAAAAGATCCCCTGCGGGTTTATGGGCTGCATACGGAAATCAAAATAACTAAAAGAATAATGAAATTGTTTTAACAAAGGATATTATTATCTCTTCTAATTATTTATGTTGTTAGAAACTTGAACGTAAGATTTGCTACAATTATCCTGGAATGCTGAAAATAGAAATTACTTGTCCATGTGCTCATCCTGTCCCACTTTGGTGTCCCTCTCTCCCCTTTCCTTGCATTCTTCCTGGAGCTGCATTCTTCCTGTCTACGACCTGGGCTCCAGATTTCTTTCCCACCCTGCGTCTGCCTTAAGGTTCTGACTGATAACACTCTGATTAACTTTGTCCTTCCTGGATGAAACCTCCTGTTTCTCTTCCTATTCATCTTTTCACTCCTTTTGCTTAAAAATCTCCTTCTTTATCTTCTCAATTAATCATGCAGTGGAGGCAGTTGTTGTGCTGTTTCTGGCTTTCTTCTGCCTCCCTTGACACCTCTCTCTTGGGTCCTAACCTTCGGACTCTTGGCACCAACCCCAGCTAATCTGATAAAGATCATTCTGGTGAACGCTCTCCATGGGGAAGACTAGAGCAGCAGGGGGCCCTCCAAGCCCCTCCTTCCCAGGTAGAGTCTCTCTGTAAACTGTTGTTTTTTGTTAATGATTTTCCAGTTTGGGTTTTGTATTTTAAAAATGTAAGATATAAACATAACACCCAAGAAGGTTCTGAAAAAAAGAATAGAAATAAATACGCTAATCAACTGCACCACCCTGACAATTGCTGGTTTCTTTCTGCTTATTCTTTGCAAGTCTTTATTCTAGTGTGTAGTTCTGATTTCTGCATTTTAAAGTTAATATTATTTCAGGATCACTTACAATCTATTTCCACAAAAACATCAAAATTATCCATTTTAATGACAGTTAATATTCCATTGTGTTGGTGGTACCAGGTTTAACAATTCTCTTCATAAAAATAAGTTTTTAATTATCTAGGATAAATGCCTAAGAGTGCAATTGTTGGGCTGTATGATAAATCTATTTTTAGTTCTAAAGGAAACTGGCAAACTCTTTTCCAGAGTGGCTGTAGTGTTTTACATTCCCAGTAGCAATGCATGTGTGATCCAGTTGTGTCAGAGGTGTCTGAACCAGCGTGACTCCATCTTGAATAGGGGCTGGGTAAAATAGAGCTAAGCCCTACTGGGCTGCATTCCCAGGAGGTTAGGCATTCTAAGTCATAAGATGAGATAGGAGGTTGGCACAAGATACAGATCACAAAGAGCTTGCTGAGAAAAAAGCATGCGAAGAAGCCGGCCAGAATCCACCAAAACCAAGGTGGTGACGGAAGCGACCTCTGGTGGTCCTCGCTGCTGGTTATATGCTAATCACAATGCATTAGCATGCTGAAAGACACTCCCACCAGCACCATGACCGTTTACAGATGCTATGGCAACGTCAGGAAGTTACCCTATATGGTCTAAAAAGGGGAGGAACCCTCAGGTTCAGGAATTGCCCACCTCTTTCCCTGAAAACTCATGAATAATTCACCCCTTGCTTAGCATATAAGAAATAACGATGAGTATCCTTAGTTGAGCAGCCCACGCTGCTGCTTTGCCTGTGGAGTAACCATTCTTTATTCCTTCACTTTCTTAATAAACTTGCTTTTACTTTATGGATTTGCCTCAAATTCTTTCTTGTGTGAAATCCAAGAGCCCTCTCTTGGGGTCTGGATTGGGACCCCTTTCTGGTAACAATTTCTTCACATTTTCATCAGCATTTGGTATTTGGTCTAATTGCTATTTTTTATTTTATTTATTCTAATGGGCTTGTCTGCAGTAGTCTCAGATGAAACTTGTTGTTTCATTAAAATTATTAATAGTGCTTCTTCCACTCTTAAAGTTGCCAGTTTCCTCAATACAGTATCTGGTTGTCACACTAGAGGACATTATATACATGGCCACCTACTTTGCCGATACCCACTACAGTTATATGTCTTTGTGGTTTTAATGTGCATTTCCCTGATGGCTAATGATGTGGAACATATTTTCATGTGCTTATTTGTCATCTGTGTATCCTCTTCAGTGAACTATTTTTTTTTTGCCCACTTTTAAAATTGGATTGTTGTTTTTTTAACGTGGAGTTTTGAGAGTTGTTACAATATAATTTGTCTGTTAGGTATGTAATTTGCGAATATTTCTTCCATTCCATAATGTGTCTTAAACATGCTCTTTTGCAGGGCAAAAATTTACCCTTTTTTCTCTTTTATTGGTCATGTTTTGTTGTCAAACTAAGAACTCCTTTTCTAGTTCTAAATCTGGAAGATTTTCTCCTATTTTTTTCTAAAAGCTTCATAATTTGTATTATACATCTTAGCCTACAATCTATTTGGACTTAATTTTTGTACATGGTGTAAGATTTAGGTAAAGATTCATGTAGCTTTTAAAAACCTTAGTGGCATCTCATTTAGAATAGGAGTAGGATTAATAAAGTAGAGGTATACGAGGGTTTTTTTAAATATGGGTTTATTTCTAATTTAAGGGACGACTATGATATTGGGAATCTCAAGTGCTGGGAAATTCAAACTCAGTATGAGGAAAGAGGACAACCTCAGCTCAATAGTAAGTGAGATATTTACAGAGCAGGTGGGAGTCCGTCACACCCCATGGAGAGTGCAGACAACATAACCTGGAGTGGTCTTGCACAATCCCAGATCACAGTAGTTCCACTGAAATTATTCATAGTGCCACAATTATTACCCTGTCAAAGGGTCCTGATTTCTTCAATACAGAATATGGTCATCCAACTGGATCACATTATGTGAGTGGCCACCTGCTTTACCTATGCCTATGTGCTTTTTCCATGTCCCTAACTTAAAGGAAATGCCACAGACCCCCCAAATTTTGTATAATTGTCTAAGATATTAATTTGGTGCTTGGTGCTTTAATTTCAGAAAAGTATAGAAATTTCTTGCTGGAAGGGATCTCAGGGATGCTTCAGACAAGCTAACATGTATCTAGCCCTTACTGTGTGTCAGACGCTGTTCTAAGAATTTGATGTGCAATGATCAATTCTCATTGAAACCCTGAAAGGAAGTTTTATCATTTTCATTTCACAGACGAGGCTACTGGGGGAATACAGAGGCTAAGCAACATGCCAAGGTTTGTGGCTGGGGATTAGAAAGTCATGATTCAACCTGGGCAAAATGGCTCCAAGGACTATGCTTAACCACTGTCCCTGTCACTCCCTCTCCATGGTGTCCTGCAAGTGTACCAAGAGAACCCAGCAAGGTTAATAAATTTAAAGTGGTGAAGGAGGACCCATCCCAAGTTCCTATATTGTAACAGAGGTATTTGGCAAGTAAAATGGACTATGGAATAATAAAACCCAAACATTTCTGTGTGTGGAAAACCTGGGGTCTGATAAAGGCTTGGGTTATATAGTCCCAGGTACACAGAAAAAGACCTTGGGCAAGTCACTTAATGGACTTCAATTGCCTCATTAAAGAGGGATAATGAAAATATCTAACTCATATGAAGTGTGAGTATCTAGGGAGGTGATGAATTTGGTGTTGTCTGAGTTACATATCAGAAAAATCATTGACACAGTATTAAAATAGTGAGTAGTACTTTAAAGTATTAATGTAGTATGGTGTCCTGGGCTATGGCTGGCTGGTTGACTGTGTTTACAGCTTGGTTTGAAAAGTCATGGCTCATTCTTTTGTATGTTTTTGTCTGCTCAGAAATGAAGGCAAGAGGAGCTTCCCTCTCATATTTCTCCTTCCATAGGTAAAGATATAATTGGCCCAGCCACAAAAGTCAACAGAACCTGAAATGCCGGTTGATATCCCCGTCTCAACTTTATTCTGAAACAACTTTGTTCATAGTTTTTATCATATCCCTGAATGCAGTAAACACTTGTGGCTCATTGGTAAGTCTCCTGTTTATAGCACAGAACTAGAGGCTGCATAAGGAGACACCTGGCTCCGACACTATAGAAGAAATTTCCGCAGAGTATATGGGAGGCTGAATGAATGGGCTGTGTTATATGCCATTAACTTTGGAGTGATTTTTATCAGAAGAACATATATTTCCTCCTATATAGACAGTGGCAGAGTGTTTCAAGTTATATAACTAGCTGTTCTGGAAGGGTTTGAAGAAAAACAACAGAGGATTCAGTTAATGGTAAAAGAGATTTAACCATTCTTTCTAATCCAGCTCAAAATTAGGAGCAGAGAAAGGTGGACAATGGAAAGAAACATATAAAGGTCATATTTTGATTATATTGATAGTGTGGAAATTGCAAATTTGGGGTATGGGGAGGTATTATGCATAAGCAGGGGTCACGTGATCTGGAACCCACGTACCCATGGTGGTGGAGTAAGAGAAGTTAATGGGTGTGATGCCATTGAGGCCTCAGTGAAATCATCTGGTGTTCCGGGCTGGCATCTGCTCCATTAGGGGCCTGTAGTGACTGCTATAAAGCTCAGTTACATTGATCAGTTGTTCTCAATGTTGGCCTGAACTTTCCTCCTCGCAGAGTGTTTCAGCCGCTCTGAAGGATCTCCCTAACTTCTCTTGGAAGTAACCCCCTGGTTGGGTCCCTCACAGTGGATTTTTGTGAGTGCCGTATAGCTTCTGTTTCAAGACAGAGCAGCCCAAATATATCTTTCAAATTGGAAGATGAGTTATACGTTTTTTCCAGCAGCTGTGGGAGGCAACTGACTATTTCTTTGCAGTGGCTTACTAATTTTCATTTGGTTGTAGACATGCTTTCCACATTTGGTGAAGCTCAAACCATCAGTTTCACGTGATGGGGTCACAAACAGAAACTTAATTTTATTATCTAGGTTGACCTTTTTTACTCACTAACTGATTCTATGGAAAAATGTCTTAATTTTACCAGTAACGAATTTGAGAGTTTGAGTCAGTTTATACATTTGTACATATATATTTTTCTCTTCATTTAGAACTTACGATTTCTTATCAAACGTGAAGTTACTTTCAGTCCTTAGTCATGAAAGATTCTCAGTATTCGGGTTCTAGTGTTTTTTCAAGTGAAGAGTGCTTTAGAAGAGAGCTGTGTTTCTTTCGTGTTATGGGGTGCCTAGCACTTTGCAATACCTAATACAAATAAAACTATAATAGCTTTTTTGTAGTCATCATGCAATAAAGGCACGGCTTATCACTGAACACACTATGCAGTTAATGCTTCATAATTCCAGTTTCAGTATCTAACAGCCACCAGCCAGAATGTAACCTGACCTGACCTTCTTTGCTGATGTAAAGTGATACAAACTGATGAGTCACACAGAAGGCCCTTTCGGTAGATGGCTATTGGCTACTGTCTATTACCCTGGGACAAAGAAAATAGGCTTTTCCTGAAGCAAGAGAACTGGGGGAGCACAGGAACTTGGGATGAGGTGGTATATATGGAGATTATGGGATCCTTTCCCTGGAAGCCCCTTGGTTCTTGATGTGCCCCCATCTGCTCAGGTCTAGATGACCTTGGGGTAGCCCAGTCTCTGGACATTCCTCACTCCTTTTCTAGGGAAACAGGCACACAGATGCATGGCCTGAGGTCGCAGAGTGAGTCAGCATCTACTTGGAGATTCTAATTCCTTCCCCGGAGCTCCAGACTTAAGGGGTCTGTTGGAGAGGATGTGGAGAAAGAGGAACACTTTTACACTGTTGGTGGGATTGTAAACTAGTTCAACCAGTATGGAAAACAGTATGGCAATTCCTCAAGGATCTAAAACTAGATGTACCATATGACCGCAGCCATCCCACTACTGGGTATATACCCAAAGGATTATAAAATTATTCTACTACAAAGCACATGCACACGTATGTTTATTTGCGGCAACTATTCACATAGCAAAGACTTGGATCAACCCAAATGTCATCTGTGACAGGACTGGATTAAGAAAATTTGGGCACATATACACCATGGAATACTATGGCAGCCCATAAAAAAGGATGAGTTTGCATCCCTTTGTAGGGACATGGATGCAGCTGGAAACATCATTCTTAGCAAACTGTCACAAGAAGAGAAAACCAAACACCGCAGTGTTCTCACTCATAGGTGGGAACGAACAATGAGATCACGGTCACTTGGACTCGGGAAGGGGAACATCACACACTGGGCCTATCAATGGGGGAGGATTGCATTGGGGAGTTATACATGATATAAATGATGAATTGATGGGTGCCTTGACGAGTTGATGGGTGCCAGCACACCACATGCACAAATATACATATGTAACAAACCTGCACGTTATGCACATGTACCACTAGAACTTAAGTAGTATAATAAAAAAAACAAAACAAAACTATGCTTTACTGATTATTGTTTCAAAAACATTAAAAAAAAACAGCTTTGGAAAACACTTTCCCATCACCAACAGTATTGATTTTCCACTATCGATAGATTATTTTTTTTAAAAGGACATTTGTATGTAAATCGAGCACGCAGGCGGATCATCATTTACATTTATATTAGCAGGGTGCTTATTGCCATTAATTATTTATTATTTTTAGTTCTCCTGAAAGGTAGGTTCTCTGGTCTCCATTTTGCAACTGATGCAGGTTTCTAAGGACAGCATGTTGCCAAATCCAAGTCAGGTTGGGCTTCTGTAACTCACCTGAGCGTGGCAGCAGGGCCTTCTCCCACAGGCCAGGTAATCAATCAGCTGCTCACTGAATGAATTTCTACATAGATATTCTTTTGGGAAAATACTCGCCTGCGTTTTGAGATTTCATTCAGTGTTATTATAGTAACCTTGTGGTTCATTTGTTGCTAGCATGTTTGGTTAACTTTTACTATGGAAATTTTCAAACATTCACAGAAGCAGAGAGAACGGTATGGTGAGAACAGGCACTCATGTCCATCTTCAGCAATGAACAATGCTTTGCCAGTTTCATCCCTTTTACCACCAACCACTGGTTTTCTTTTGGATTTTTGTTTGCTGAAATATTTTAAAGCAAATCATAGACAGCAGGGACATATTACCCATAAATGCTTCAGAGAGCAGATAAGAACCTTAAAAAATCAGAATCATAACACCATTATCACTCCTAATGAAATGAACACAATTATTTAATCTAATTTAATGCCCTATAATCCCACTCATGATTTTTAAATGTCTAATTATGTTTAGTTTTGTTGAATCTGTATCCAATATTTGTGCCTGTTTTATTTCAAACCCTTCAGTCTGGTAAGAATGACTGAGGACCAGTTATGGGCCAGGAGCATGGGCAACACAGATGGATAGAATCTGGTCCCTAACCTGGATGTGTTCAGAGTCTCACAGAGAAGACAGACACAACAATAAAGTACTCTAATGTTTATGATGCAAGGAAGGCTATAACCAAGCTGTGCATCTCAGGCAGCTGGCACACAGGTGGAGGGAAGTGGAGGAGGCTGCAGGGGTGACCACGGGACATTTCAACTTCTGGTAGCTAACATTTATGAGTAGTTGCTATATGCCAGTATATTAGTCCATTTTCATGTTGTTAATAAAGACATACCAGAGACTGGGTAATTTATAAAGAAAAAGAGGTTTAATGGACTCGCAGAGTTCCACGTGGCTGGGAAGGCCTCACAATTATGGCGGAAGGCAAAAGGCACATCTTACATGATGGCAGGCAAAAAAGAATGAGAACCAAGCAAAAGGTGTTTCCCCTTATAAAACCATCAGATCTTGTGAGACTTACGCACCACCATGAGAACAGTATGGGGAAGCTGCCCCGTGATTCAGTTGTCTCCTACTGGGTCCCTCCCACAACACATGGGAATTATGGGAACTACAAGTGAAGATGAGATTTGGGTGGGGACACTGCCAAACCATATCAACCAGGGACTGTTTCAAGTACGTCTTAACACATTAAGTCCCCTCAACAATTGCACGAGGTAGATATGACTATTATAACTAGCCTAGGGATGGAAGTACAGATTGGTTACATAATGTGATTATTGAAAGGCAGGTAGGAGTTTGACAGGTAGCAAACTGGAACAGGATATTTAGTAGAGGAGATCCCATAAGGAAAGAACACAATGCACAGGTTAACAGCGGCCGGTATGTGTCCCAGCCAGAGATGGGGGTGGGGGCAGGGACGTGGGTGGAGGGAACACTAGGAAGATGGGCTGATAGGAGGGTGGGAATGTATAAAGGAGGCAAAGGAGTTTGGGCTCTTTTCTTTTAGGAAATGGAATATCACTGAAAGTTTTTAAAAAGACAGTGATAAAACCACATTTGTATTTTGGAAAGAAAATCTTCTGGCGCAGTGAAAATAAAGCGGGGTAGGGATTGCCTGAGAAATCTCTGGGAAATAGCAGTGGATAAGCCAGGTAAGAAATAAGATCTATTCTACACTGATTATTTTCCTAAGGGTTCTTAGGACATTCTTTTATTACTATAAAAAGCAGTACACACTCATTGTAGAAAATTTGGAAAAGACATATAAAAGAAAAAAAATGTCCTCCCAGAAGATGTATTTGCTAAGATTTTGGTATCTCTCCTTCCAGTTTTACACACACACACACACACACACACACACACACACACACACACACTTTCTTTTTCTAAAGTTTGGATCCTAAGTATATATTGTTTTGAATCCTGCTTCTTTCACTTAATATAATGTCTTAATATTTTCAGCGTCATTAGATACTAAAAACATGACTTTGAATGAATATATTATTCCATTAACTGGTTAAAGTGGTTACATCACCATCTATTAATTATTCTCCTATTTTTGGACATTCAGTTTCCTTTTTCTTTGCATTTCAGAGGGTAACCTTTGCTTACATTTATACAAAACTTCTACACCCATGTCAGAATTGAAATTCTTGATCACTAAGAACTTTGACTCATGTAATTACTGAAGTTTTCCACTGAAACCATCCTCTCATGCCCAATTGCAACAAGCTTGTAGCCACAAAGAGAGGAGACACTGAACTTCAAGAAGCTGATGTGCGGTCTGCACTTGCAGCTCCAACCTCCATCCACCATAGTGCATTTTGGATAATAGCTTACTAAGCATATGGGTCAACTAGGCTCTGACCTGGGTTTGTAAGTCAGGTTAACACTCATGCTCTTACTGCTGCCATCAGGAAAACTTTTTTTTCTTTCTGGTTACTGTTCATTTGGTACAATAGCCAGCATTTAAACCTATTAATAGCTATTTCCATAATAAAATACCTGATTTTGAGAGCCTACAAAGAAGGGGCATATTTCTCAGCTGGAGAAAGTAAATGCTATTTAGTGGGAAACGTTCTAAATACTCAAATGTTCACTTGCACGCCACTGAGGAACTCATTATCGTAAGTCCACCTATTGTCCCTATTTTTTACTGTACCTCTATATCAATCATTTAAATTCTTTCAAAGAGTGCCATGGTTAGGCTACTTGGGAATCCAAGTATAAAATGAAATTTATCTGTGTTTATGTGTAATTGTATCAGACCATATATAATGGAAGGATAGGAATTAGAGGTAATGGATCAAATCAATTATTCACCCTCCTCTAAAGTAATATGATAATCCAGGAACACAGTGTGAAAATACAGGAAATTTAGTTGGTGGTGCTTCTGATTAAAGAGGCAGAAGAAAAAAGGAAAACAATTAATACAACAGAGAAGTGGCCATGTTACCAATAGAATGTTTTTTCAGTAGTTCATTTTGATGTGCACAAATATTGCTGTTTATATTCAATGGATTTTGATTACTGTTACAGTCAGTGGTAGGTTGGGTGTGGTGTTTCACACCTGTAATCCTGGCACTTTGAGGGGCTGAGTCTGGAGGATTGCTTGAGGCCAGGGGTTCGAGACCAGCCTGGGCAACATGATGAAACCCCGTCTCTATAAAAATTTTTTTTAAAAATTAGCTGGCATGGTAGCACATGACTGGAGACCCAGTTGCTCAGGAGGCTGAGGGAGGAGGATCTCTTGAGCCCAGGAGTTTGAGGCTGCAGTGAGCTGTGATCACACCACTACACTCCAGCCTGGATGACAGAGCAAGCTCCTGTCTCAAAACAAAACAAAATTAAAAGTTAGTGGTTTATTAATTTGTCTACTACAAGAAGCAAACACCATGTATCACTTGGAGGCTGGCTGTACCTGAGCAAGGTGTGTGCACCACAAGAATCCATGGCCACCAGCATCCGGGCAGGCCCCTGTGAGATAGAAGTTAGACAGCTTTGCTCAAAGGAGAGCACCACGATCTTGGAAACTTGTCTCAACAGAGGCAGACACGTGTGTTTCTGTCAAGGATACCTGGACACAGCCATGTTTCCTCACCTCCCACAAAGGAATTAAAAGGACTTTATTGCAGGGTTGGATAGGATTTGGTTGAGGACAGTGAGCTGACTCCGAAGACTTCATGTTCCTATTTAGATTTTAAGAAGCATCATTCTCAGGTGCCTACCTTGGAATTCTTTCTCACCTATCTCTGCAGTGATAGGACGTGGGTACATGGTAGGCATTTATGAATTGTCTGTTTTTACTAAAAAAGCAGGAATACAATGTTAAGAAATTATATATATGGATGGTATGAAAAATAGAATATTGAAAACTGAAACAGATCCCTGAAAGAATTCCCATAATTCCATTATCCAAAGAAAGCCTTTGTTAATGTCTATTTGTCTTTTTCGGGCTTTGTTACTTTTGATATATATGTACAATATAGTAGTTAAGACTATAATCTCTTTAAAATCAGGTGAATCTCAACTCAAGGACCTGTTCTCCCACTGAGCAACTGTGTGAACAACTTAGCTTAGCTGAGTCTCTTTTTCTCTTACATGAAAGGAAGATAAAAATACCTATATTATATGGTAATTGAAAGAATTAAATGAGCTACATGTGAAAATTATGTTATTATGTTTAGCAGGGTGGCTGATTAACAGGGTGACTATTGTTAGCATTATTAGAGTTGTGATTTCTGCATTCAACATTATAACCTGTTTTCTAGATTAGCATACACTTACAATCATTTTTGCCAAGTGCATAATATTCCATCACATATTTTACTAAATTATTATAATTTAGCATATTTTGTTTCTTTAGAAACATATACTATTTTAAAAATTCTTTACTTTAGAAAATATTATTAAAAGTACCAAATAGCAATAGAGATAAAAGAAAAATGTTATAAAAGAGAGAAAAGAACAACTTAATCCACTCATACGCACAATCTAAAATATGCCACAGTTTTTTCAGCTTATTAAATTCCTTTCACCCCTTGAATTTTTATCCATGGAAAATTATTGCAAATTGACAGAATGGCAAGCTGGTTGTGAAGACCTTGTCACAGGGCTGGGGAGAACTCTTGCCAGCAACCAATGCAAAAACAAATACACACTTTCAGAGTGATCTAGCTGGAAGCAGTCAAAACTAACACACCAAATCACTAGGAAGTAATTAAGTGGATAACAGCATTATAGAAGGGTCAGAAAATAGATGATTCGAGGTTGGAGTGATTAGATGTTCTGTGGACATAGTATCCAAGTTGAACTTTTAAAAGACAGAATCAGGAATTTTGAGGAGCAGGGGAGCTTTTCTGCTATGGACAAGTGTGGACGAGGGTGAAAATTATATGAGAAGAGGAAGGGGGGTGCACAATGAGTGTGCGTTTGTGTGTATGTGTATGTGTATATATATGTTACAATCAAGATACTGGCCTCATTAAAGTGGAAAATACTTGTGGAGCTGTTTTAGCCCATTCTCGTATGCTGTAAAGAAATACCTGTAACTGGGTAATTTATAAAGAAAAGAGACTTAATTGGCTCACGTTTCTGTAGGCTATAGGAAGTATGATGCTGGCACCTGTTTGGCTCCTGCCCAGGCCTCAAGAAACTTACAATCATGGCGGAAGGTGAAGAGGAAGCAAGCAGGTCATATGGCCAGAGCAGGAGCAAGAGAGAGAGAGAGGGGGGTTCCACACATTTTTAAACAGCCAGATCTTGTGAAAACTCACTCAGTATCATGGGAACAGTACCAGAAGGATGGTGCTAAATCATTCATGAGAAATCCACCCCCATAACCTAATCACCTTCCACCAGGCTCCACCCCCAATATTGGGAAGTACATTGCAACATGAGATTTATGAGACTTGATGGGGACACAGACCCAAACCATAAAAGGAGAAGAGGGAAGTATATAGAGAGCTTGAAAAAGGAGACCTGAGTGCTAGGAAGGGAAGTTGGTTAAAATAGGATTTTAACTTTTTAAGTGACCATGTGGAAGCTAAGAGAAGCCATTGGTGACAATCATCACATAAACTTATGTTCTCCCTGCAGTGAGGAAAACTGTAATATGAGGGATTATATCAGAGAATCAGAGTCCTGAACAGCACACTGCTACGACTTCCTTAGTGGAAACATTATGGCCACTGACTTCCATAAACCTTGGGCTTGAAGCTCCTCCTCTATTGTTGCCCTCAAAGACCAATATGCTCGTTATCCCACCCCATGTCACTCACTTCTGAATCCCATGCTGTGCAAATGCATTTCATTTAGGGAACTTGCATCACAAGGAAGAACTTAGGTTTTTAGCCATAAAGAAGTCAGGGATTGCAAATTTTCTGAACGAATTGTATAGGAAATTAACAGAACATAGAAAGATAGTTCACAAATGTTTTGTACCTGCTAAAGTAACAAATGTCTACTACCAGGTTTTATGTGGGAGGATGGTTTTAGTTAATCATAAGCATCTTTTTTTACTTTTGTTTCTTTTTGAGACGGAGTGTTGCTCTGTCGCCCAGGCTGGAGTGCGGAGACGCAATCTCCGTTCACTGCAAGCTCCGCCTCCCGGGTTCACGCCATTCTCCTGCCTCAGCCTCTCGAGTAGCTGGGACTACAGGTGCCTGCCACCACACCTGGCTAATTTTTTCCATTTTTCACGATGTTAGCCAGGATGGTCTCGATCTCCTGACCTCGTGATCCGCCAGCCTCGGCCTCCCAAAGTGCTGGGATTACAGGCGTGAGCCACCGCACCCGGCTTTTTACTTTCTTACATGAAAGAATCCAATAATGTCACCTCATGAGTTCACAGTGGAGAAAAAAACGTTCTTCCTTCCTTTCTGGTTTCTGTGAAATATCTGGACCTTCGACTATGTGACATCCAGGGTAATGGAGCTTTGTATGTATCGAAGGACCCCAAATAGAGGAGCTCATGCCATTGTGATGTAATAGATATGTAGTGAGTACCCACGTAGGTACCAAAACGTAGGGGAGGGATTGAGATTCCTTTAACGTTCCCAATTTCATACTCTTCATGCTCCTGTTGCCAGCCAACTTTCGACCTCCACGTTAACAAACAACTCCTGTATCTCAGTGACTTTCATTCATACAGGTTGATTTCTTACTCACCATTATGGGATGCAGGCTGAAGGATGGTATGAGGCCAAAAGCAAGGAGTTATGGTCTAAGATTGGAAGTTTTTTGTTAGTTTGTTTTTTAGCAGCCGTACCACACTATTGCTGCACGGCATGCTTATAGCCATGTGAACCCTCGATTCTTTCCCATTCGCCACATATTCCTGATTCATCCTACGCTGCCTCTCTTCTGTCCCTTGTTATTAGTCCCAGTATGGATCACATGTCAGGTGGTTTCACAGCAAGAACCTTTATAGAGAGAAGCTGTCGCACTGCTTGTGTGATTTCCTCAAAAAGTTCTTTTCTGATAAGATTTTAGTTTTAGCTGACAATAATTATATACATTGATGGGGTAAAATGTGATGTTTTGATATACGTTTGCATTGTGGGATGATTAAAATCAAGTTAATTAACACATCTGTCAACTTATATACTTATGTTTTGTGGTGAGACTGTTTAAAATCTCTTTTAGCAATTTTGAAATATACAATACATTGTTATTAACCCATCAATGTAGTTCAAAATAATTTTTCAGGTTCCTTCTACCCCATCTGTCATGGCCTAAATTGTGCCCTCTACAAATTTACATGTTGAAGCCCTAACCCCCAGTGGAACTGTTTTTGGGGAAAGCATAATTACTTTTAAAGAGGTAAGGCTAAATTAGGTCATAAAGGTGGGGCCTTGGTTCAATAGGACTGGTGTCCTTATAAGAAGGCGAAGAGACACCAGGCTTCTTCCTTTCTAACACAGAACTTTGTTATCCTCCTTCTTTGTTATTTATTTGCTTATTTTAAAAATAAATATCAGGAACGAATAGAGGAGAGCTCGTCCCATCTGGGACCACGTTATTCTGTTCCTGATTTTTCCCATTTTCTCACTTTCTCTTTATGTTCTAACCCTCATAATTCCTTAAAATCTCCATATTTCCTCGGATTCTTTTCTCATGGCAGCAGCGGCAACACCCTTTTATGTGTGCTCTGAGTTCAGCAGAGGGAGATGGGATTCAGATGAGGCTATTTATGAGAGTCTACCGTTTATAAGTCCAGGGTTTATAAGTTGTCTTTTCCTGTATATGTATGGTCACTTGAAACATTTAAACTAAAATTCTACCTAGAGCATACAATGCTTGAATTATATCAATTTTTGGTGGGCTCACGAGAGAATTCTTCTCTTGTGCTTGGGCACAAGAAATAATTGTAGACTAATGTCTAAATGTCCATCATTTTCTCTCCACATTAAAAAAATTACACAGGCTGATACCCATATTCACTCCAAGTCTCTTTTTTTGTGGTATTTTCTCTTTCTATAACTTAAGACAATTTCCTCTGCATTTCATCATCTTGTATAGCCAAAAGTAATTCCTTTCAATTGATTCAACCAGAAGGCTGAAAACCGTAATTATATTACCACAGAGATCATTAAAAATACATACAACTGAATAACAACAACGAAAACACCCTTTGGCTGTATTTTTCTTTGTTCTTTATCCACAGAGGAAATAAATTCCAAGTACCTAATTGTGAAGGGTGAAGTTGACTAGCCTTAGGGTTAAAACTCATGGTAGATATTAAATTTGCTAGAAAGCCAAGCAATTGACTGTGTACTTAAGTTGTAAATTAACATGCTCTTTATATAAAGATAGATTCACAAATCTGTGCCTTCAGTATATTCCCCATACTCTGTGTGTGTGTGTTTGTGTGCATGTGCATGTGTATAGTGTCTTTGGTTCCAATAAAATCATGAGAAAAAACAAAAGTTTACAAATTTCACGAAAGGTAAATCTACAGGGAATTGTGGGTGTTGTATTAATGACTTTCCTAGATAAATATTGCCTCTTAGGTAGTTGCATTAGCATTAGAATAAGAGTCAGTTTCTTCACTGATGCATTTATTTTACTTTAATTTTCTGTGGTTTTGGTGTACCAGGATGCTTTAGAAAAAAAAAAAAAGGTAGTTAAGTTACGGAAGCTAATAACTTTCTCAGTTTAGTTTTTTTTTAAATTCCTTCAGGATCTAACGATTTTCTAGGTCCACTCTGGGTTCAAATCTGCCAGAAAAGGAATCTTATTTTGGATTTAACAATGTTATTTTCTAAGAGGAATTTTTTCCAGTAGAAATCTTTCACCTCTATTTATCATAATTGTTTATGTTGTTTGATCTTTGTAATGGGCAAAATCCAAGAAAGGACACTCTTAATCGTCAGAATGTCAAACATCCTTGAGGAAAGTGGTAAAATAGGATTCATGTCTCATAAGCTTTGGGGCAAATGTGAGCTTTTAATGTCTGAATCCAGGGGCTGCTCCTTGTCAGAGGGCTGAACTGTCATTGGTGGGTGGGAGGAGGTGCATGGCAGAGATCTGGACACATGGGAACACTCACCTTTTGGATTATCGTCAGGTGCGCCCACATCCCTAGCTGATAGCTCTCTCTCTCTCATTCCTTCAAGGCTGCATTGTGGATCAGTGTGAGCATTGCACACACCTGGGCGCTGAGTCAGCATCCATGTTGGTGAAAGGGGAGCAACCCAGTGTTAGCATTTGGTTAGAAAAACAAAGTTTAAACATTCTGTCCTGATGCAGTGTAGTAAGAGCAGGAACGTCATGTTATTTACATTTTAGGTTCTACTCGTCATGCAGAGTCACAGGTTTGTATAATAGGACTGTGCATGGACTGACTTGTATCTTTAACACAAATACCTCTGTTGAAGCCCTAACCTCCAATGTGACTGTTTTTGGAGATGGGATGTTTAAAGAGGCAATTAAGGTTCGATGGGATCAAAGGGTGGGACCTCGATTTAATGGGAGTAGTGTCCAAAGAAGAAGAAAGGGAAGAAGAGGAAGATAGAGAAGAAGGCCTCTACTCACACAGAGAAAAGGCCATGTGAGAACACAGCAAGAAGGTGCCATCTGCTAAGGAGAGAGGCCTTAGGAGAAGCCAATCCTTGAGCTTCTAGCCTTCAGCGCTATGAGAAATGAATTATTGTGTAAGCCACCCAGTCTGTGATATTTTATGGCAGCCCCAGCAGACCAATATGCTATTCATTAATAATTCCAGAGAAGTTGTGTATTGAAAAAGGAGTCCATTATATTTATTTCTACCATTTGCACACTTGGTTGAGTATTGTCAACAAGCTGTCCTCTTATTTATTGAAAATAATGTATCTCAAGGCTTAATGTTTTATTGCCCTGTAATTAAGGAGACTGGAGAAACCTCTAATCTTTTCTGAGAGCATAGTAACCCCGTCACTACTGAAAGATCCAGAGAATTAAGAGTCAACTTAGTTATCAGGCAGTCTTATGAATAAAAGGCCATTGGATTGTGGGCTCATGAAGAGGCTGAAAAAACACAACATGCATTGCATTCATCTGTATTTCAGGAAGACCCGTCAGCCTTAAATGGGAAAGTCTGAAATGTAAGTGCAAAGCAGGACTGCATGACACACACACTTTGCTGGAACTACCCATTTTTTAGCGCAGGAACAGAAAATCTAATACCACATGATCTCACTTATAAGTGAGAGCTAAACATTAGGTACTCATGGACATAAAGATGGTAACGATAGACACCAGGGACTACTAGAGGGAAGGTCGGAGTGGAGCAAGAGTTGAAAAAACTATGACTAACTATTGGGTACCATGTTCAGTACTTGGGTGACAGGATTATTTGTACCTCAAACCTCAACGTCATACAATATTCCCAGGTAGCAAACCTGCACACGTGTCCCCTGAATCTAAAATAAATTTGAAAAAAAAAAAAAAGAAACTTACCCATTGTCAAAGGCAGTCACTCTCGTCATTTTATTATGCAGTTGGATGATAGCTTGGGATAATAACCAATAAACATCAAGAGATGCCTCATGAGAATTGTTACAGGAGAATGAAAGAAACAAATTATTGGTGATTTTTTTTTTCTTTTTCTTTTCTTTTCTTTTTTTTGAGATGGAGTCTCACTCTGTCACCCAGGCTGGAGTACAGTGACTTGATCTCGGCTCACTGCAACCTCCACTTCCCAGGTTCAAGTGATTCTCCTGCTTCAGCCTCCCAAGTAGCTGGGATTACAGGCATGCACTGCCATGCCCAGTTAATTTTTTTTTGTATTTTAGTACAGGGTTTCATCAGGCTGGTCCCGAACTCGAGCTCAGGCTTTTTTTTTTTTTAATTTTAATTTTTATTTTAATTATAAAGATGAGTTCCTGCTCTGTTGCCCAGGCTGGAGTGCAGTGGTGTGATCATAGCTCACTCCAGCCCCACATTCCCAGGCTCAAGCAATCCTTCCCACTTCAGCCTCCCCAGTAGCTGGGACTGTAGATGCACACTGCTATGGCTGGCTCTCAGTGTTTTTAAGCTTTAAACGTGAAGAGATGCACATACAACACTAATGAAGTGAGAGAGAACAGCTTGTCTTCCTCTATTTACCTTGTCTTTTTTAGATAAAGATTCCATCAGCGTGGTAGGAGGAGAGAGTCAAATTTAAGGAAGAAAGTTTAGATTCAGGGAGGCTTTTGAGAAGGGGCCCATAGCTAGTTCAGACAAGGGGTGGGGAAGACACAATTAAAACCTTAGATGAGTTAGATCATCTGAGAGTTGAGGAGAGTTATTTCTTCCTTCCTGGGTATAGCTCATAGACATGACAATTTTCCTAGTATATAAGGCCTTGCCCACGACAGAGGATGCTCTGAGTAGAAGTGTTTAGACATGGGTCAGAAATAGTCTTGAGTAGTTTTTTCACTCCTACTCATAGATTTCTTGTGTGTTCTTGAGAGGCTCAGATATGGACCCAGGAAAGTCTTACAGCTGAGGGGAAGCGACCTCACAGCAAGTGTCTCTGTAACTCAACCACTAAAGAGTTGAGATGCTGCAGATACTTCAATTGGTGCATGGACAGGTGATGTTCTTGCACTTCTAGGTCTTGGTCTGTGCCTGCCCCAGGAGCCTAAGGGCCATCTCTTAGGAGGACCCTCAATTGCATAAGATTTCATTTCCGGCTTCCTTGTCCTCACCCAATGCAATGGGCTGTCCAAATGATAAAAAAAAAAATAGGTTTGCTGTAACAATGAAAAATATTTATTTCTTATACATCTGAGTTGGAGCCTGAGAGTCAGGGCTGCTACAACTGCATATAAGCAGTTGCTCTTAACTGGCACACACCTGGGTGCCCAGTCAGAATCTATGTTTTATTAATGACTTTCCTAGATAAGCATTTCCAGGCAACCAGTTCCCACCTGCTAGAATGGAAATGTTTGGTATTAGAGAAGCGGGTGTAGAAAGGCAAGGGGTTGCCCAGCAACTTGTTCCCTCAAACCTACCTCCATAATTGCTTAACTTTAAGATGTTGAGAGCTTCTGCTCTAAAGATTGATTGATCTGTGAGGGCTTTGTGGGGAACACTTGCTTCTAGTCCTTTGTGTCTGCTGTTGTTCTAAATCCCTGAAAGAGACTGCTCACAGCCAAACCCTCAACTTGGTACTGAGCACAGATTACAGAAGGTTTGGGGGTGGTATCAGGTGACCCAAGGCAAGCTAGATTCCTATCACCAACCCAACGAAATGCAATTGCAGATTGACCTTGGAGCCGTGATGACCTTCCTAGAACACTCTAAATTGGGAGGAAGTGGATCAGGGACAGAGGCCTAGGACATAATAGCCTCAGGCTCCAGAACAGCCTAGGACCTGTCTTTCCCCAACCTAGGTTACCTTTTATCAGGCTATCTTAGAACAGAAATGGTCCTCAGGTGACCAGATCCTCCCCATACTTAGCCCAGTGGGCATTCTTCTGAGTGCTCTTAACAAATATCACTTAACTAAATGATTTCCTGCCAGATTAGGCCACTTTCCATTTTTAGTGACTTGAAGGTCAGTGAGTCTGTTTCCGTTCTTTGTGTGTCCTCTTATAAAACCACTGTCACCCCCTTCGTGCTTTGCAAATAGCTCTTTTTGCTAGGTAAATCCCTGAGAGTCTGCACATCCTTCCTGCTAGGGATGGAAGCTCCAACCTCCCCTCTAGGTATTTTTAAAGTGTAACCCACCCAATGTAAATAATCGAGTTTTCTTACTCCATGGTCACCTATTGATACTCTTTAAATGACTTGCTTTTATTGTGCCTTCTGTGACAGAGATGTTTTAGGGAGGCAGGTTGGAACAAGGCATACAGTTTGTCATGTGTGACCTGCAGGAACCCATTTGTCTTAAGAAGAGAGACTGGTGTGCAGCGTGAGAGGGCACTACAGTGAAATTCATGGCCTGAACTGGAAAAGGATAAGAGTACTGGGAAGAGGCGTGAAGATGGGAGTAATAGACCTGAAGCTTTCTTCTAGAAATTGCCAACAGAAAAAAATACGTATTTCCCATTAAGAATTGTTGACAGGGAAAGAAAGAAAACAAAGAGAGAAGCCAAGGGAAGAATGTCTGGAGGAATAATGTTGGTTCCCTTGATGTCAAACCTATTTTTGTTTTCCCTGAGAGACTTGTGTCTGCAGTTGAACAGAGGTTATTGGCTACAGTAAGTGCCCTCCACTGCGACACCAGCAAAGGCCGTACTTCCAATCACGAAGAGTCACACGCTGGCTGAGATTGATAAAGTGCCAGTACACAAATGCAGTGAGCACCAAAAACACATCTGAGCAAGGGACACACAAATACGTTAATTCTCCTCAACCAAGAAGAAAGAACTCTGCTTATTTCCAGAGTAAGCACAATTTGGCAAGGGCCCTGAGATGGTGGTTCTCAACCAGGGGTAATTCCCGGTCTCCCTGCTTCCCACAAGGGACATTTGTAAATGTCTAGACACACTTTTGGTCATCACAATTGGTGGTGGGACAGCAGGATTCTACTGGTATCTACTGGATAGGGATGAGGGATGTACAGGACAGTCTCCCATTACAGAGAATTATCTAGCTCATGCTGTTGAGAAACTCATGTCTAATGTTAATTTGTAACGTGTTTCAAGATAAAGTGGACACTCACCACACAATATCTCTTCATCACATTGCTTTTTAGATACCTGCTGCTGATTAGACATAAAAAAAGTGATTCATTGTTCAAATCACTGCAAAAAGCAACTTACAGTTAAAATATACACGAACAGACCTGCTTCTCTCTTTCAAGAAAAAGATTTACAAAGAAATTGTGCCGCTTTTTGGTTTAAAACAATTTTTTTTTCCTAGAAAATATCCTGGCTTTTATGTGTGTCAATGAATGTGGTCTTTATAGAATTTTCACACACTAAAAAAAAATAAATTGTGAGCACTTAAAAGCCAATTTATTAGACTGTGGGATGGTTACATTACACAGTAGCACACATGAATTTTTTTTTAAATCTCAGCTCTTGCGAAGAACAAAAATGCTTATCTTAGATGAAAGTGTAAACTCTAGGTGAATATCTGACAGAATAGGCATCTATTTCAGCCTTGAGAAGAAAATTGATCATTCATTGTGAGAAAGATTACAACCTGTTCCTATCATATCTAAAACCCGAGTCATTAAAGTCGAAAAGTTTCACAAAGACCTTATTCTTTAACCACTTAGAAATTTTCATGGGCTGATATGTCGTTGGGGGATGGGGAGATGAGGCAATATTTACTGTGACATTTTTGTGTGTCGTTCACCTTTCCCTGGGACCATTCCATTTATACACATTGGGAGATGATCATGGTGTTAAAAGACTCTTAAGTCAATAGAACATGACTTTCCTCTAGGATGTTTCATCAAGCAGTTGGGTTGATGATGAGAAGCGTTTTCAGAGACAGAATCTTAATATAGACCTTTTAAGCTCTTACGAATTCACATCAGTAGAACTAATAAGCTTACTATCACAGGCTAGTGTGTGTCTATTAAATGAAACTAATTTTACTTAATCTTAATTAATTTTCAATTTCTATTTTGTCTCCTCTGTTCCTGCATTATTCTCTTAATTACAGCTTATGCTTAGCTTTGCTGATACGAGAAATCAAAGTTAAATGAGGAAAGGAAGCCACGTTCAAATCTGCTTAGGTGGTAGGGTCCAGGGGATCAAACTCTTAACTTGAATGTGGAGATGGAAGTTTCTCTGAGAAGGCTGTGTGCATATAAGTGCATGCGTGTGCATCTGTGTGTTTGCCTTGTTTAAATGTTCACAGACAATAGCTCCCTTCCCCAAATATTTGAGGCTGGTAGGCCATTTTCTACCTAAAAATACCGTATTAAAATAGCCAGAGTCATATTATTGTTAGTACAGTATTTACATGTTATATGAAATTACTAAAAGATCAGCTGTAAACTATAGCAACTATGCTTCTCAAACTGACCTGATTACTTTCATATATACACAGAATGGAAGAATCCTAGAATCTTTGCTGAAAGAAATTATAGATTGCCATAACAAATTACAAAATTGAACAGTTCGTGTCAGTTGATACTTATCACTTAATCACATTTCTAAGTATTTGATCTTGCTTCCTAAATTAATTTTTTATTCTATTATACTGAGTTGAACTTTTATTCTTAACTCCTGTCAAAGATTAAAAAAACAAAACAAAACCCAGTTCTCTCTTAAAATTCTCCTAAAACCAGTTGAATTATCCTGGACCAGTGATGAGAAACCATTCCCAGGACACTTCTAAGACAGACGATGCTGGTCCAGATTGGTGGGCAATGTTACCTCTCATTCCTTGTCAGCTCCACGATGTGTTGCTAGAGCATTTCAGTTGTCTGGGTTTTTATCATTCTCCATGACACTCGCAGAGAAGGAATGTGAGTATCTGGTGGCTCTGGCCAATGTATTGCCATGTCCACCTGTCACCAATAATAATGTAATGAGGACAAAGGAAATCTCCTTCTTCAGTATCCACTTCAGAACTTCTGGTTTAAAAATAGCATTTGGTTAGCGCCCCTAAAATAAACATTTACACAGAAAGGTGAAAATTCTGTACTCTGATGGAAACCTGAAACTGACCGTTTACCTATTGCCAGAAGCTAGAACATTGCACTGATGTTCTGTGATACTGAAGGCTGGTTGAATGAGTCTGAACACTATGGTCAGTAGTCCTGCATGCGGGCATTACAGCCTTTTCAGCATTTCCCACTGTCTGCCACCAATATAGAACTTAAGGTTTTCATCAATTAAAACACTCAACAGCCCTTGTGTCATAGGAACTCCTCAATCACCTTTACTTCTCTTTCCACTTCAACCTAAAACTCCTAGACAGCAACTTGATGAAAAGGAAATGAGGTGGGGGATAGAACAGGATGATAGTCCGTGAAAGCAGAGGTAGGAAGAATCCTGGCTGTATTGTGTTTTCTTACATAATCCACTTATTCAGAGTCAGAGAGCTGAAGAGTGGGGCTGGGAAGACGCCATCTCATTGAGGACAGTTTTGTTGGTTAGAGTAGAGGAATAAGCCTAGGATCTCTGTGCACATCCACACATAGTTCCAAAAAAGAAATTTGATGAAGCCCCAACTGGACAAATGAGAGAGCCAAAGTAAACACATACATCCTGTCTTTTGGATGCTAGGTTTGCCAGATCTCTTATTAAAAGAAAAAGAATATATATGTAAACACCCAGACACATATAATAGAACAAAGGGAGTAGTATATCATCCACGTTACAGGTGAGTGCGACTCTCTGGGCCCAGTTTCATGTGGGTGGTTAAAGAATTTACCAAGACAGCTGTAGGTAAAGAAAGGCAGATTTACTACAGAAAGTATGAAAATACGGTGGAAAGGTGCAAGAGGCAGGATGGCAGAGAAGGGGCTGTCTACAAGGGAACAAAGAATTGCTGGGGATTTTCTAGAATAGTGTTTATGCGTATGCTGAAGAGAGCTTTGTGCTGTACTGATAACGCCAAAGTTACAGTGAGCTAGTTTGCAGGTGTCTGGTGATTAGTGGGCACAGGAAGATTGTGAGTTATTTGAGCAGGAGGGCTATGTGTCCTGGACCATGAAGAAAGGCAGACTTAGACCTTATCTGCTTTTTCTTTTTGCTTTCCCTTGGTCCTTCCAGCATGACTCTTTTTTTACCTAATTAGGACTCCACAATCCAGAAGACATCAATGAAGAGCAGACCTCTGAAAAGAATTATTGTAGGAATGAGAAAAAAAAAAAGGTAGAAAACTGGTAGCATCTATGGGATATTAAAACAGAAAAAGAAAAAAGAAAAGGACAGGCAGTGTTACAATATACTAAAAATAAGAATTCATATTAGATGAAATTGTAGTTTGGTAACATTAGAAATATATTGTTGAAAAAATAAAGGTGCATAAATACAATTAAAGCAGTACACAGCAGAGTGGAGTTACAAGCAATCAAATAGGTATTATAAGCAATCAAAAATACAAACTTGAGAAATTCTACTAGGACGCAGAGGAAGAAAAAAATCAAGGGTTGAAAATAATGCAAGAAAATGATATGTATGGAGGACAGAGAATGGAGAGCCAACCTGAGAATTATAGGTGTTCTAGAGAAAATAAATAACAAGTAGAACAAGAACAGAAGCAATTATTCCAATATATCATTAAATAAAAGTTTCCTGAGTTGAAAAAGAATGAACCAGCAGATCAAAAGAGTTCACCATGTTCAAAGTAAATTAAATGAAAAGAGAACTTTGTTACATTTGAATTACAGGGATGGAGGGAAAGAGACTATAAGCATTCGTGTAGAAAAAATGGTGAAAAACAAAAAGAACAAAGAGCTAAGCTGGCCTTAGCCTGACCTTTTCTCTGGACACAATGGAGCAACATCTACAGAATTTTGAAAGAAAATAGTTTTACATGACTGTTTTATATTTAGCCCTGTTAAAAAATATCTACTAATATAAAAGTAAGACCTTTACAGATATACTAAAAATATGCCAACCATCTAATTTTTCTGAAAACAAAGTTACCTGATAGTGACATATTTTAATATATGAAATTTAAGAAGAGGTTACCCCAGGTAAAACATGACTGCCAGAGTGCCCAGTGCTTTAAGAAATGGGCAAGAACATAGTTTACTTACCAAGTCTTGTGGCAAACTGTCACCCCAGAAAGTGTGATTAAACTGGCCGCAGTAAGAAAGCTACAAGAATTTAAAGAAATTGCTCCCTTTTTCCACAATGTCATCTAGATGGAGCCTAAAAGTAAATATTTTTATTGTAAATGATTGCTCATTGTTGCGGAGGCATCTTTTGAACTAGCCACAAGTTTATCTGAAAAGGTGTGCTTTAGATGAAATTTGACATTGGATGTGGGTTCTGGAGTCACACTATCTGGATATTACTCCTTGTTCCATCAATTACTCCACATACCACTCCTCGCATCTTCTTGGGGAAATCATCTAATCTCTAGGGGCCTCAGTTTTATTACTTGTAACATGGAAATATTGTAGACTTCCTGGCATACAATTTTTGTGAGGATGAAATAAGTCAACACATATAAGGTACCTAGAACAGTACCCAGAACCTTGTTGCTAATAAAGAGACATCAATATACACCATGTGTAATGTGGTGGAACATGTTATATATACACACACCATATGAGACAGGGGATATACATCAGTAGATTTGTGTTTTCTTTGGATTATGGTGATTTTTTTTCTGTTTCTCTAGTTTATAAGATTTTACTTAGTGAGCTTGCATTACCAGTTGAACAAAGTATAAGCTTAAGGAAAAAATGCTGAATTAAAAATAAAAATTAGAGCTATTATGTAATTGTAATTTATGTTATTATAATTCTACATTTATTATAGCAATAATGGGTGTACAATCGACACCAGTAATTCAAATTCTATTACTTGATATTACTTGGATTTGATTTTTTCTTAGTATCTAGGAGGGTGATGACATCATTTCCATTTAAGAGTTTATGGAAATAGACATTGCTTTTACCCTCATCCTAGCTATACTGGTGTTTCTCAGGGCTGTGTTTGGTTTTCATTTTTCACGCCTGTAATCCCAGCACTTTGGGAGGCCAAGGTGGGTGGATCACCTGAGGTTAGGGGTTCGAGACCAGCCTGGCCAACATGGTGAAACCCTGTCTCTACTAAAAATACAAAAATCAGCTGGGCGTGGTGGCAGGCGCCTATAGTCCCAGCTACTCGGGAGGCTGAGGCAGGAGAATCACTTGAACCTGGGAGGCAGAGGTTGCAGTGAGGCAAGATTGAGCCACTGCAGTCCAGCCTGGGTGACAAGAGCTAAACTCTGTCTAAAAAAAAAAAAATTGTCCTGAACAACTAAGAAGGAAGAGAGAGGAGTCAAGTGGTCTGGGGCATCATAATTACTCAGATTTGTCTTATTTTTATCATTCCTATTTCCTCTGTTAACCTGTCCTAACTATGGTAGTGAAGAAATAAACATGTTCAAACTACTTTTGTGGTGTTCTTGGTAGGGAAACAATTCTCTATAACCTCATATGACCACATTGCACATGACTACCAAATCAAATAGCCATCCTGCTTGACTCAAGTGCGAGAATTAGACAGAATTAATATTTACCAGATGGCTACATGTTTTTAAGTGATAGAATCATGTTTGTTGTACTGGTTTTGAGTTTTAATTCTTAAAGTTTTACCCTGAAGCCTTCCCTTTGCTCTTTTGTGCTTTATCTCATGATATGGAATGTGGCACCACGCTTTGAAAACATTCTTTTATGTCTGTGCCATAATGCAAAATCTCCTTCTCACAAAACCTCCATGGTTTTAATGGTCAACTCCTGGACGATGGATTCCACGTCAGTCATTGAACATTTCACTTTTGGAGAAAACCAGACATGTAACCATGGTTTGTAAGTATCTCATAAAGCATATTTTGAAATTTTTTTAAGCCAAGTTGTTTGCACATTATCTCATTTCTTCTGAATATCATTTTTTTGTTGTTGTTCAGCGATAAGCAGTGTACTACTTTGAATCAATCTCTCCAGTTGCTTTAAATTTTTCTAAATTAGGATTTTTTTTGTTAATGTGCGTTCCCTAAGTCTTTTCTACTTAAGGATTTTAATTCAGTATTAGACTGAATTTGGCATTGGTATTAGTATCACTTTTATATCAGTTTCACTGAGATCAACTTTCTAGATATAAGATAATTATAGAAGCAACCCCCCATGGTAACTGTCTGGGGCTCTGGTTTCTAATAATGATGAGCTAAAATTATAAGGAAAGCTTATTGTGTGCCAGTTGCTGAGCTAAGTGCTTTATTTACATGGATTGTCCTAGCAAATTCTTCCAATAACAATTGAAAGAATTGTTATTGCTAAGAAATCAAGCACTATTTTTAATCACCGTTTTACAAATAGGACAATTGTGGTTTAGAAAGGTTAAATAGTTGCACACATTTATAGAGAAAGGACAAATGTCTAGGTCTGATTATTTCCAAAGCCCATTCTCTTAATATCTGGCTCCTGTGTATTTCTGCTTGGTTTTGGTAGACTAATGCCGTACTGAACAGAACCATGGGAGTATGTCTTGATCTCCACACGAGGTTTTCTCTTTGCAGTTTCTAAGAACAGTTATACAAATCAGAAAAATAAATTAGAATCTTCAAATATCAGGAGGTTCTAGGAAGTTGGTTTCTGACCAGTGGTAGTAATCTGTTAAGAAGTATAGGGAAGCTAAATTAAATGAGTTTTTAACTGTATGAAAGTATTTACAACATTAGTAGCTCCATGTAAATGGGAATACTTCTGAGATGTCACAAGGAAGATTTGCAGGAGTCTTACCTTTCACTTGGGTTTGGGCTTCAAATGTGTGGTAATGGAAAAAGCAAAACCTTTTAGCTCCACCTGGCTTATATTCAGAAACCACACCTCTTCTGCATATCACCTGGCCGTATAAAAAATGTGTTTTGCTTTTTATGGTACGTGTCATAAAGAATCAAAACACAGCGAGAAGGCTTAGCATGTCTTTAGTATTCAAAGAAAAAAAAAAACAGGGCAGCCCTGCCTCGTCTGAAAAATGTGTAGAATCCACTTGGCTTTGCTTTTCAGGTTCCAGGCAGGCAATTGTACCTGTAGCAACACACCAAACTCATTCATACCCTTACTCACAACAAAAGGTGAGGGGATGCTTGGTGGGAGAGAAATGCTGATGAAGCTGGATCCAGAGCTCCATTGGAGAGCAAGAATCCTTCACACACCCTGTACTTTGACAAACCTGTTCTTGCTTTGCTGCCCATGTTCAAGGAAGCAGTTTTTCTAAATAACTATGTTTAGATCAGAACTCGGTCTAACAGAAGTTCTAACATGTTGTACTGATTAAGCAAATTACCATCAAAACAGACAGACAGGAACACAAACAAACAAATATGCATTCTTCTCTGGAATGTTCCATTTCTTAGAAAGCATGCAAAGACCTCCACACATTTTGGAAAATGTTGCTCTAACTTGAGAAAAAAGAGACTTTAGGAAATAGGGAATTGTTATTTATTTGATGGGGTAAGTAAAATGAAGGAATGAAAAATTGAATGCATTTGCTTTGGAGATGAGACCATGTGCCTGAAGCTAAGCGTCTCGCTGTTGGGAGTGGAGCCGTGACCCTGACTTGTCTGCAGGTCACAGCATTTGAGAATCAAGAAACCTTGTCTGAGGATGCGTCCTTGCACCAGATCCCTCCAGCCAGTTTGCCAGATGCTGACTCAATTAGGGGAGAGTGGATTATGCCCAAGGAATGGATAAATCTTCTCACCGATAATCAGACATGGATGTTACTTTCTGGTTCTTTTACAAAGGCAGATGATCCAACTTAAGCAAGGAAAGTAGAGAGCAGGGACAAGTGTAAGCTGTCATAATAATCTTTTTATAATCTTTTGGATACATTACCTTATTTTCCATGATACGTGTAGCTTCTCAAAAGCCGTATGCAATTAGGTTTTTTGCAATTTTCATATTTTTGATGAATGCATCATTTAAAAAAGTCTTTAAAATGATTTCTTTCAAAAGGAAAGTGGCATCTTCTAATTGAATGATTTAACAGTAAAAAAAGTCTGTGAGTCTGTGATTGGGTTTATCAATACTTAGTGCCCTTGTACAATATAGGGCCAAAGTAAAATATAACAAAGATGATGACATTTACCAAATAATTATGTAACAATGGTTTTTTCTATATAATTGTAATTACTCAGTAATACAGCCAGTTATTGACGTTTGTTGTCAGCAGTTTCAGGTATGTTGTATTAAAATAAAGGCTTTAAAATTTCTCCTAGAGGTGTGCTCAGGAGTCTCTAGGCTGCTTGGCAGTCCTATTTGCTTGTTCTGATTCAGAGTAGAATGCTTTCTCTTTTAAGTGGATCAAAGCAATACAATTTGGAATGCAGGCAGTTAGGGAAGTATGTTTAGAATAACCTTTAAGTTTAAAAGATACGTGTCTGTAACCTTGTAATAAAGATGCTCTTTTGCAATATACCTTGGCTATGTGTTTAATTGCAGGTGCTTGATAAAATGCACTTGTGATTCTTTCCTGACATAATGAATGCCTTTGTATTTAATGCTGGGATAACATGTGACACATTGGGTGTAGGGAGAGGGGACCGGGGCAAGGTAGGAGTCATTTCTGGCCTTTCATCACAGAAGCTAATGCACAATTTTTGGCTGCCAGTTGTCACAGCCTTTTGGACAACCTGACCTTTGACCCTGTTTAGGAACTATCTTCTCCTGCCTCCCTCTGGCTGTGCTTAATTCCTAGCCCTATCTACAGTTGGACACATCCCCGCAGCACTCTCTCCAGCTCTCCTTGCCCCCTGTCCCACAACCACTTACTTCCTCGAGTCTTTGCTGTCAGCTTACTCACAATCAGTCCCCTTAGAAAAGTCTAAGGTTTCAGTAAAGCTGAGAAGATTGAGATCTGACCAGGCAGACCGGAGTCTCCCATTTTGCTTTTTCTGTGCATTCCCCTTTATCTTTTTTCCCACTGAGAAGCTCATTAAGATCAACACTTTTACCTGTGCCCTTGATTTCATGCAGCCCATTCCCTTTTGGAGTTCTTGAATTCAGCTGTATTCAAAAGACAAGTCCTCAAACACACCTGGGCTTCCCTTGTGCCTTGTGACACCACGCACATGCTCAGACACACTTCCTTACAGTGCTCCTCCTTTAGCTTCCTGAACTCTCCAGCCTTGTTTGGGAGGGGGAACCTGGACTGGTTTAAACAAGAGCCAGCCTCAGGGATGAACCATAGGCTGGCAGAGAAACCTTTACTGAAGATAAGCGGAGGTGGCATTGCTGGGGATTCAGGAGAGTCTCAGGACTGCTGAGGCCCAAATGCCAGAATAGTTAGGAGCATCGGGCTCCAGAGATCCCAGGGACAGAACGAAGAGAACCATTGCCAACAAAACAGTATTTATCAAGGTGGGAAGGTACGCTATTTCCCTGAGAGACTGCTTAAGCAGACAGGTAACATTTCAGGTTTGTTTTTAAGAGCCTCAGAAATGAGTGAGTCGGTTAGTATAGATACTAGTTAGCATGCTATTTTGATTTTTCCTTTGATGATCAAATTTGTTGAATTGACTCTGCCTTTCACTTCTCTGTAATGCCTGCTCTTTTAGCCCCCTGTGGAGGGGCAGTTCTCCTCGGTTTGTTAAAATTAGAGTTAGTTGATACATTCCTGTATGAGTTTGCTATGGCTGCTACCAGAAACTACCACAGACTAGGTAGCTAACACAGTGGGAATGTATTTCTCACAGTTCTGGAAGCTGGAAGTCCAAGATCAAGATGTGGGCCAGTTTGGTTTCCTCTGGGGCCCCTGTTTTTGGCTTGCAGATAGAGCCCTGCCTTCTCACTGTATCCTCACAGGGTCTGCTCTCAGGCCAGGTCTGTCCCATGCCTAGGTCTGCTTTGACTTACATTGTGTTGGAAAATTTTCATTAGTGGCCAAGATTAAAAATCAGATCTTGACATTTTGCATGAATGTCTCAATTTCTGGCTTTTCTTCAAATGCTGCAAGACCTGGTTTTAACCCTGTGTGTCTGTTTGCAGCTGGAAGCTTTCCATTTGATGCCATTCAGATACTCCCATCAAATCCATTATCACAAATCACTGCAGGTCAGTTCAATTCTCTCACTTTTTATGTTAGTAGAATATTCTCTATACTTTCATAGGCTCAAGTGTTGGACATGTTGCTGTGACCTCCATCTGTAATGTCTCCCTCCCCCTGTCTTCTCCACCTGCCCAAAGTGTCTTGCCTCTCTGTTATTTTACTCTGGTTTAGGTCTTCACACTATGCCATTCCTGGCTTCTTGCAAAAACTTCTTAGCTCATCTCTCCTCTTCCAGATTCTACACACTATCTTCAAATGGTTTTCAACATGTTACTTTCCTGTTTACTCTGTTGCCTAGATGTTTAGCCTTTTATGTCCCTGCTCGTCATTTTCGTTTTCTCTCCTTCTTTTCTGGTCAGTGACTTGCACACTTGTAGGTTTTCATTCACTTCTTGTTGATAAGGGATTGCTTTGTTCAGATCCGCTGAGCATGTCCCTGGGCTTGCTTTGCCTTATGTCATCTACACCCTCCCACCCGTAGCCACCCAAATTCTCCCCATAGTTCCAGATCAAGACCAAATCATCCATGAGCAAAACGTTTGTTTCAAATAGATTCTTTTTCCTCTGAAATCCTCAAGCCCTTAGCATTTGGAGCAAACACTTGTTATTTACTCTTTCATATTATTGATTTTCTTACAATGTTACATAATTTAGTAATCCAGAACACAAGTTCTTTGAAGGTAGAAGCTATATTTCTACCTAATAATAAACAAGTCAGTAACTCAGAACTCAGTTGTAAGTCATGGATAGGACCTCCTGCTCAATATAGAATGTAGATTGTTGGCAATAGCTATGCTGGATGGCCAGTTCCTTAAATGACTCTGGTGCTGGAGAAGAAACATGTTAGAGAGAAAACCATGGATCTTGGAGTCAAATGGACTCAGGTTTCAATAAAAGTTCTACTACTTGATAGTGCTGTGGCACACGGCAAGCAACTTACTTTCTATGCACTACAGTTTCATGTGCAAAAGTGGAAATAAGAATACTTCTTTACTAGGTTGTTCTGGGTATGAAATGAATTTAAAAACACCTGGCATAGTGCCTGATACAAGTGGGATGCAATACGTCTAAGTTTTCCTTGTTTTTCTTTTGCTAGGTAGCATCATGACCCCTCAAAGATACCTATGTCCTAATCTCTGAAAGCTTTGAATATGTTGGCTCTGAATTACATGTCAAGAGAGAATTAAGGTTGCAGATGAAATCAAGGTTGTGAATGGCCTGTCTTTGAAATGGAGATGTTATTCTAGATTGTTTGGGTGGGCCCAATGTCTTTAAAAAGTAGGAGAGAGAGGCAGAAGAAGAGTCAAAGTCAGAGACGGGGACGTGATGATCGAAGCAGAAGTCAGAATGATTTGATATGAGAAGGATTCAATCTGCCATTGCTGGCTTTGAAGATGGAAGGGGGCCAGGAGATAAGGAATGCAGGCAATAAAATTCTTTGGAATGAGTCCAATGAAATGGATTCTCCCCTAGAGCCTCCAGAAGGAACTCAGCCCTGCCAACACCTTCATTTTAGTCCAGTGAGACTCATTACAGAAATCTGATCTCCAGATCTGGAAGATGATAAATTTGTATTGTTTTAAGCCACTAAATTTGTGGTAATTTGTTACAGTAGCAATAGGAAACTAATATGTTTTCCTTTCCTCCCCTAAGATTTTGCGCTTAAACTACCCTCCTCATGAAGAAAGTAGAAGAGTGGAGAGCTTTTAATTTATTGTGTCACTCACTTAGTAGGTGCTTGTTGAATAAAGCAATGAATGCATAGGAAGATTACTGCTTACATAGTGTGTTTCACTGTTCTGATTGGTACAAACTTTCACCTTTTACTGAATCAGAATCAGCTGGTGATTCTTGGCAGATTGAAAGAGTAAATCCCATAATAGCTTCACTGTAATTAAAAACTGTGTATCTGTATCATTAATATTTACTAGAAGTACAAGTAAAAAGAAACCACCAGGTTTGCTGAGATCTAGTCATCTCATAAGAATTAAACTGCCAGGCGCGGTGGCTCAAGCCTGTAATCCCAGCACTTTGGGAGGCCGAGACGGGCGGATCATGAGGTCAGGAGATCGAGACCATCCTGGCTAACACGGTGAAACCCTGTCTCTACTAAAAAATACAAAAAAATTAGCCGGGCGAGGTGGCGGGTGCCTGTAGTCCCAGCTACTCGGGAGGCTGAGGCAGGAGAATGGCGTGAACCCAGGAGGCGGAGCTTGCAGTGAGCTGAGATCTGGCCACAGCACTCCAGCCTGGGCGGCAGAGTGAGACCCGGTCTCAAAAAAAAAAAAAAAAAAGAATTAAACTAAGTGCAGAATCAGAGAGCATGGAGACTTCTCTTACGTATGTCAGAAAATTCTAATGAAATCAACAGGTATCAGTGGAATATCAATATGTGCACAGCTCTGGACCACATACACAAGGGAATGTAAAAGTGTGTTTAAGGGCTGGGTGCGGTGGCTTATGCCTGTAATCCCAGCACTTTGGGAGGCCAGGTGGGTAGATCACTTAAGGTCAGGTGTTCAAGACCAGCCTGGCCAAAATGGTAAAACCCCATCTTTATTAAAAATACAAAAATTAGCTGGGTGTGATGGTGCATGCCTGTAATCCCAGCTACTCTGGAGGCTGAGGCATGAGAATCGCTTGAACTGGGAGATGGAGGTTGCAGTGAGCTAGGATCACGCCACTGCACTCCAGCCTGGGTGATAAAGTGAAACTTTGTATCAAAAAACAAAAAACAAAAAAAGTGTATTTAAGTATATTTAAGGAATTGTCCCTGATTATATTGATAAGACCAAGATACAAAGTAATAGTAAAAGAGCCAGAGGGTAAATGGAAAATGCAGTATATATGCTGTTTAACAAGATGATTAATAAGAGGAGACCATCATTTTAGGGGGCCCCATTCTGGCCTCAAGAGTGTTTTAATCACTGTGAATAAGATTTCTGCTCATGGAGAGCTGGAAGTCTCTTTTGCCAACCCTACAAAGACTTTGAAGACCTTCAAACTAAACTCAGCTGTACATAGGGTTGGCCTAATTTTGGAAGGATAAGAGTTCTATATAAAAGAGGTGGAATGGTTACCCCAGGAAGCCTGAGATTTAAAATGTAAGCACTTTACATTTGGCCAAGAAATTTTCATTTAGGACAATAATACTGGATGCGAAAGTACCCAGGTCCCCAAAATGAAAGTCTCCAATCAACAGTAAAAAAAATCATGACTTACTTGGAGCTTTCCCTGGTACTATGACCAACCTTGCTTGAGTCTTTCCTGCTTTCAAAGAACCATTAACCTGGCTAGCATTACCTCCTGTGCTACTAACCTGCTTTATACTCTTCCTAGGCTATGATACTTGTTTTTATAGAACCTTGAATTTTGCTAACATTCTACCCATTGCTGACTCACTGTCCTGCCTGTTCCTCTATCCATTCTAACTGGCCCAGAACAACTCTCCCATGCTGAATCCTGCATATCTTTCTTCAGTCAAGTCTCAAAAATTGAACTCACCAGAAAAAAAAATAAAAAATTAAACCTAGACTATGACATAGCAAAGTTCACTTTACAAAATGCAAAAGAGCTATTTAACATAAATATTCAAAGTCTATTTTTATTAATGTAACTCGTTAGATATTTTCCTTTGAGAAATGGTTCAATAGAGTGCTTACTGTTTCTTCCAATTAGTAATCATTAGTGTTCTGTGGCATTTCCTTGAGAAAGAATATTAAAGGGCTAGAACAATGTCACCGGGGGTAGAACTTTTAAATTCAGAAGCTACGTCAAAACCAATCATTTTGGGATCAAACATTTAGTTAGTCTCATCACTGGGTACCATGATTCTTAATCTTTATGACAAGGGTTATTAATTTAGATGAGTTCCAAGAGAATCAGTTATTCTTTTGTTCTTTTGATATAGTGCAATGCAGATTTTCTGTGGTACTAAAAGCAAAATAGGCATGAAAAAAGACACCATTTGACTGAAATGTTATTTGAAAGTCAACGATGATCTATCTCCTCAAATTCAATTCCAGAAGCCTTTTCTCAGCTTTTATTCATACTGATATTTTATGTGCATGCCATTTTAGAGTTCACAGACTTGTAAATAACTTATTTGCTAATCCTTCTCTGTGTTCCTGTATAATGATACTCATCTTCCTGTATTTGTCTGTTCTCTGAGTTCATTGAGGGCAGGAACCATTTTTTTCCCCCCAGTACTTTATCAAAATTCCCAAGTCGTAGCTGTGATTGACTGCTGCTGAATGAGTAAAGGATGAATTTTGTGCCTCTTACTGTTGGCCAGTCTTCTCCCTCAGAAATGTTTTCCTCCTTTGGGGATATGGTTTTACTGTGCCCCCACTCAAATCTCACTTGAATTGTAGCTCCTATAATTCCCACATGTTGTGGGAGGGACCTGGTGTGAGGTAATTGGATCATGGGGGTGGATCTTTCCTATGTTGTTCTTGTAATAGTGAATAGATCTCATGAGATCTGACGGTTTTATAAAGAGGGGTTCCCTTGCACAAATTATCTCTTGACCACCACCATGTAAGATGCCCCTTACTCTTTGTTTTAGTATACGTGCTGCTCAAGGGAGCACTATAATGGCTAATTTAATGTGGCAAATTGACTGGGTCATGAGATGGCCAGATACCTGGTTAAACATTATTTCTGCATCTGTCTATGTATGAGTTTGTTTTCACACTGCTGATAAAGACATACCTGAAACTGGGAACAAAAAGAGGTTTAATTGGACTAAGTTCCACATGACTGGGGAGGCCTCAGAAACATGGTGGGAGGTGAAAGGCACTTCTTACATGGTGGCAGCAAGAGAAAATGAACAAGAAGCTAAGGCGGGAACTCCCAGTACATCCGTGAGATCTCATGAGATTTATTCACTATCATGAGAATAGCATGGGAAAGACTGGCCTCCATGATTCAATTACCTCCCCCTGGGTCCCTCCCACAACATGTGGAAATTCTGGGAGATACAATTCAAGTTGAGATTTGGGTGGGGATGCAGCCAAACCATATCAGTCTGTGAAGGTATTTCCAGAGAGAAATACCTGAAAGGTATTTCTCTCTGGCCATAGTTTTTTACATTTGAACTATGTAAAGCAGATGGCCTATGTGGGTGCACATCATCCAACCCATTGAGGGCTTGTATAGAACAGAAAGGTGGAGGACAGCTGAATTCTCTTTCTGTCTCTGTGTCTGACTGCTTGAGGTAAAACCTGGTTCTTCTCTTGCCTTTGGACTAGAACTTATACCAACCATGGGCACTCCTGATTCTCAGGACTTTGGACTTGGACTGGAATTTATATCACCAGCTTTCCTGGGGTTTCCACCTTGCAGATGGCAGATTGTGGCATTTCTCAACCTCCATGATAAAGTGAGCCAATTCTTTATAATGCATCTCAGTATCTCTCTCTATATGTCTATCATCATTTAATCTCCTGTTGGTTCTATTTCTCTGACGAACTTATTAATACATTCACATTAATAGAACCTAAAAGAGTAAAAATGTGTTATTTAAAATAAAACAGGCTGGGGGGTGGCTCACACCTGTAATCCTAGCACTCTGGGAGGTGGAGATGGGTGGATCGTTTGAGGCCAGGAACTTGAGATCAGCCTGGGCAACACAGGGTGAACCCATCTCTACAAAACAAACAAATACAATGATTAGCTGGGCGTTGTGTTGTGCACCTGTAGTTTGACTTATTTGGGAAGCAGAGTTTGAAGGATCACCTGAGCCCAGGAATGTCAAGGCTGCAGCAAACCGTGATTGTGCCACTGCACTCCAGCCTGGGCAACAGAGCAAGACCCTGTCTCAAAAACCAAAATACAACAAACAAAAAGCTCTCAAATACACTAAAGAAATTTGATTAATAAATCAGATATTGGTTTGTAACTATGTCTATGGAAAAAGAATTTATCTTAAGATAATTTCAGTGAGATAAGAATAAAAATGAAAAAATTAGGAACAGTTTCTTCTGTATAGAAAATTGATCAAGGAATTAAGGTGGCTGAAGGAGTTATGCCCTGGAGAACACTTTCCCCTTTCAAAATCCTCCAGTTGTTGTATATTCTAATAATACACTCAGAATGTCCTCATGGTGAAAATGCTGATGTGAAAAAAAAAATACTGTATCAAAATGGCAGAAGAAAGCATTCCTCCATTTTCCCCTCCTCACCAATGCTTGAATTAAAACTTCCTTTATTTCTGAAATGATCTTTGGTTGTTAGTTGTTTCCCTTACATTTTGGCTTTTCAGTTCTGAAACTTCCCTGACAGGCTGCACTATGCTAACGTTTTCGAGGACAGTTCTCACTCTGTGTTGATGTTTAGGGATGTAGGTTTCACAAGACTCTCTCTCATTACTTAGCACACTGTAGATGCTCAGAAATTGTGATATCCCACCGTACTTCCAAATCCTTCCATGGCCAAACAATTTACCCTGGTTTTGAAGATAATCTGTTTAACTGCTCTCTAAATTACCAGTTTCATTTCTTTCTCTCTCTCTTTGTGTCCTCTACCCTCTCAAGTATCTGCTCTATTTATTCCATTTTCCTATTACTCTGCTTTTCTTCAAGCAGTTCCTCAATCCAGATTGCCTCCTTCTCATTTTTGTCAGTCTGAATCTTTTTAGTTTTGTTCTTCTGTGCCTAACTTTAGTGTCACCTCATCAGATAAAACTTGTCTTATCTTCTAAACAAATGTGAGGTGTATCTCCATATAACCAACCTAGCACATTCTTTTCACCATGGTGGGGTTATATGGTTTGGCTGTGTCCCCACCCAAATCTCACCTTGAATTGTAGTAATCACCATTTGTCAAGGGTGGGATCAGGTAGAGACAAGTGAATCATGGCGGCAGTTTCCCCCATACTGTTCTTGTGGTAGTGAACAAGTCTAATGAGATCTGATGGTTTTATAAATGGGAGTTCCCCTGTACAAGTGCTCTTGCTTGCCACCATGTAAGATGTGACTTTGTTCCCCATTCACCTCCCTCCATGATTGTGAGGCCTCCCCAGCCATGTGGAACTGTGAGTCAATTAAACTTCTTTCCTTTATAAATTACCCAGTCTTGGGTATGTCTTTATTAGGAGCATGAGAACGGACTAATACATGGGACTTTGCACATTTTGTCTTTCCTTCGTACTAGAACATCTAAATTCCATAAGGATAAAGGCTATTCTTGAATATATTTGCAATCTGAATAGTGCTGACACAGTTTCTTACAAATGGTAGGTATTCATTAACTATGTACTGCCCAATGATGTGAAGATCAAAAAATGACAAGGTGTTTTTGTAGAGACTAAGCTGATAAAAGGTATTGTCCTTCTGTGGATAAACCTACATATTCAACTCAAGTCACAGTGGTGGAAGAGAGGGGAGAGGTTACTGGCAATGAACTAGAGATTACTAAAATATAAAATATTCTTATAAATACTTCAAAACTACCTATTTTCTTCTCTTATTTCTCCCCTAAAATACTTAAAACTGTGCATTTGAAAACAAATAATGCATTTTATTCTCGCCTCTCTATATATATTTTTTCCTTTCTTTTGGAGTCTTAGATGTTTAGAGAGGGGGAATAGGGATAAGAGAAAGGTCCTTCCTGGGGGAAGGGGTTGACTTTGACCCTGCAGTATAATTGGTTGGCACCTGATTAAAGATAGCTGTGTTTCCAACCACTACACAAGTGTCTGAAGTTCATCTGCTAAAAAATTCCTGACTTTTCTATTAGTCAGATGATTATTTTAAACTTTTAACTTTCATTGAAATGAAATTTCTCTGCTTGGTAGATTAATGTTCAATGCATTTACTTTCTTGCGTATTTGTCCTGCAGTAATCATTGGTCTAAGTTAGTCTCTGCTTCATTCCTGTATCATGAGATTTTTCTATTCCTCAGCTTCTTATTGATGGTTTAGCATTGTGTCCTCACTAAAATCTCATCTCGAACTGTAATCCCCAGGTGTGGAGGGAGGAACCTGGTGGAAGGTGATTGGATGTTCTTGTGATAATGAATCCTCACCAGGTCTGATGGTTTTATAAGGTGTTCCCCCACTTTTGCTTTCTCTTTCTTTCCTACCACCATGTGAAGAAGGTCTTTGCTTCCCGTTTGCCTTACGACATGATTGTAAGTTTCCCGAGGTCCCCCAGGCATGTGGAACCATGAGTCAATTAAACCTCTTTCCTTTATAAATTACCCAGTCTTGGGTATGTCTTTATAGCAGTGTGAAAATGGACTAAGAAGAAGATTCGACTAGCATTATTATATTCAAGAAGAAAAGCAAACATAATCACACTTTCAGAAAGCCCTGGGACCATTAGCTTGTTCCTGATCCTTTACTAAGAACCTTGATTATGATATGCTTTCAGCTCAAAGTCACAATGTGCTTTAACAAATCCGGTTGTGAGCTAATTAATTACCAGTTACTTTCCTTTAATTGAGAACATAATTTTGTTAATGTCTATCAGTTTAAGAGTAGAGAGCAAGCATATCAAGATTATCTTACTGGCATAACTAATTAGTAAAACAGTGTGAGATACTAAGAATGAAGTCACTTATATGTGTCTGAGCTTGTGCTGAGAAAGGGAGTGGGGTCAGCAGAGGAGGTAACAAAAATAGCTTTATTATTTGGATTTCAGTTCATCGGTCTCAGTCATACGAACCTTTCTCGTCCCTGTGTAGATTTAAATGCAATTGCTGATTCTCTGACAAAGTAAGCATATTTCTAAGCCTGTGAGAAAAATAATATATCAGAGCTTTCTAGATTTGAACACATTCTCAAAATTTCCAACCTGCTTCTAGAAGGCGCAATTTTCTTGAGTTTCAGACTCTTGAACATTTTCTCACCCAAAGTGTAGCCACACTAGTGAAAAAAACATTTTTTTTAAGTACAAACCATGCCACAGATTGAGGTATTAGAGACATTTTGATTATTTTCCCCCTGTTAATGTATGGAAATCAATTAGGTTTGCTCCTGCAGTTTTCATTTAGAATAGAGCATTAAATTTAACAGATGATCCATCTCATTACTTTCACTGAGAAGTTTCTTGCTGCGAGTAGCCACTAGCTTCCAAGTATTTTGATATGAAGTATGGCATTTTAGAAATCAGATCCTCACATGATCTGCATCAGAATCACCTGGGAAACTTGTTAAAGATGCATTTTGCTGGTTCCCACTGGATGTCTACTGAGCTGTGGCCAGGGAATATTAACCTTAGTGGCTGATGTTCACCAACAGTGGAGAAATAATAGATTAGTATGTATGCTTTCAGGTAGCTGAGGTGGATTCACATGACAATGAAATATGGTAATACAAATACTCAGTTTCAATATGTACGATTAGCCAAGCATTCTTGTTTATTTTAGGTCAAAATACTCTTAATTTTGATAGAGAGTGGAATGATTATTTGACTTGTTACTCTTGAAATGAATTCAGAGAATTCTATCAAGAATGGCAAAATAGCTGCTACAGATAAACACTTAGTTTGCCAATTCAACCTTAAGGCTCCCTTTCATTCTGAAGGGCATGATGGTGGAAGGAAAGATTCTGAAGGAAAGATGGTGAAGATAGAAGGAAGTAAGTGCAACAGAAGGTACAGTTTTAAGGAAACAAGAAGTTCAATTGTTAGTGAACACATGTTGCTTCTAATTCAAAGGAAATCACAAGAGTATATTTGCAAATCTCAGGATTACGTTTGGAAAATACTATCCCTCATCTGTTAAAATTGTGCATAAAAACATAAAAGAGACTGTTAAATAGATTTAAAGTCCTTTTTTTTGCTTGGTACTCTTTTATTCTTTTAAAATAAGAGATGGAAGTCAGACAATTATAGAATAATATATTTTCAAGGAAGGGAAAATGCAAACAACTATACAATCACAACAAATTATAGATTTAATCCAACTAAAATTATCTGATACCTGTTCTGTGACCAGAACTATCTTAGATAAGAGGAAAGCAAAGATAAAATGCCAGTGACTCTGTGAAGGAAACTTAAATACATATTACTAAGGGAAAGAAGACAATCTGGAAAGGCTACATGCTGTATGATTTAAATTATATGATATTATGGAAAAGGCAAAATTATGAAGATAGGAAAAAGATCAATGTTGTCAGGGGTTGCGGGGGAGGAAGCAAAGCAAAGAGAATGTTTAGGGTAGTGAAACTACTCTGTGTGAACTGCAATGGTGGATACAAGTCATTATAGATTTGTCAACACCTATAGAATACACAATACCAAGAGTAAACCCCAGTGTAATCTATGGACTTTGGGTGAAGATGTATGATATGATTTGGCTGTGTCCCCACTCAAATCTCATCTTGAATTGTAGCTCCCATAATCCCCAGTTGTCATGGGAGGGACCCACTGGGAGGTAATTGAATCATGGAGGTGGGTCTTTTTGGTGCTGTTCTCATGATAGTGAATAAGTCTCATGAGATCTGATGCTTTTATAAAGGGCAGTTTATAAAGGGCAGTTCCCCTACACATACTCTCTTTTGTAAAAGGCAGTTCCCCTGCACATGCTTTCTTGCCTGCCAGCATGTAAGATATGCCTTTGCTCCTCCTTCAACTTCTGCCGTGATTGTGAGGCCTCCCCAGCCATGTGGAACTGTGAGTCCATTAAACCTCTTTTTCTTTATAAAATTACCTGGTCTCAGGTATGTCTTTATTAGCAGCATGAGTACAGACTAGTACCATGTGTAAATGTTAGTTCATCAGTTTAAACAAATGTACCACTCTGGAGTAGGATGCTGGTAGTGGGTTGGCTGTGCATGTGCTGAGATAGGGGAGGATATGAGAAATCTCTGTACTTTCTGCTCAATTTTGCTGTGAAATGCAAACAGCTCTAGAAAATAAAGACTATTTAAAAAAAAGACTTGGGATTGATGGATGATACACTCAGCAGAGTCAGAGCCATCAAGGCAACAGTGGAAGTAAATACTGAGAAGTGGAACTGAATGGAGGAGGGAGCAATTAGCCATGGAGAGTGGGAGGAACCAGGGGAGGCCTTTGAGAAGTGGGGCCTCTGAACTGAATTCTGAGAATCAAGACAAACCTGTCAGAGACATTCTAGCAATATGTGTGGTTTGGGGAACTGTAAATTATCTGGTATTGCTGGAGCAAAATGAGAAGCAGTAAGGGAAGAGCAATAGGAAGAAAGACTGAACAAATAGACAGGGTGAGGTCAGGAAAGGTTGACACATGCACATACGCATGCACATATACATACACACACATTCACATTCATGTGAACATGCATACCCACACACATAAGCATATTTTAAAGGACTAAGGCATTTAAACCTGTTGGGGAACCACTGAAAAGCTTTTAGCTGTGAAGTGATGTGACCTGATTTGCATTTTATAAAGAGCCCTGAGGTCATCATGGGGAAGTGCAAGGGGAAAAAAAAAAACAGATGGAAACATCTAGTTATCCGCATGCAGTTAGAAACCTATGGCAATAAAGGAAAGAACAGATTCTCATTCAAGAGAGATACTTAAGGAGTTGAATTAGCTGAATTTGATGAGTGCTTCACCATGGGAAGAGGAGTCAGAAAACTGTCCTCAAGTTTTGGGCTTAAGAAAGTAGAGGGATATTGGTTAAATTCAATCAAGACAGGAAATGTAGAAGGAAGACTAGTTTTAGGGGGTGGCTATTTTCTCAAGATTAGGAGTCTATGTTTGACACATTGAGTGTAACGTGTCTATGGAACGTCAACTCATTCAACTCAGCAAATTTGTATTGAGTCCCTTCAGACGCTCATCCCAAGCTTGATACCAGGGACTCAGCAGCGAACATGACAGGGATAGTCTCTGTCCTTGTGAAGGTGCTAGTAGTGATAAAGGAAGGCTTCAAACAATAATTGCAGGTGTGGTGTCTGTTATGAAAGGGGAGGTATAACTTAGATATACAGGAGAAGTCTAGGGTGGAGATTCACTTTACCATCCATCAGCACGTATAGGTTAGAGTTACCATCACAAAGATGAATGAGACGACTGACAGAGAAGATGACAAGGGAGAAGAGGAGAGAAATGTAGGGCATCTCACTGTTAGACTGAAGAAATGATGAGAGAATCATAGGGAGAGAATCAGGAGAGAGAAGTGCTTGGAATCAAGGAGGAATTTCAGGAAGACTGAAGTGGTCAAGAGATGTCATGAGAAGCCGACATAATATACAGCATCAGAGATGTCTTTTGGGTCTTGCAGTATAGGAGGCTTTTGTGATGTCTCTGTGAGCTGCTCGAGTGTATTGACAGGGCCAGAAACCTCCTCAGAATGTGTTGAAGATGAAGAAGTTATAAGAGATGAAATCTGAAGGTGACATGTCCTAGATCCTTGATTCTGATGGGAATGAGAGAGGAAAGTCAGTAGGGAGGGACATGAGATAAAAGGCAGGTTCTTGAAAATGAGAGAGATTTGAAGATATTTAGTGACTAAAGAAAGGAGGAGTCAAAAATTAAGTAAAGAAGGGCTAAATTGTGGGTCAAGATACCAGACCATGGCAAGAGGGCACAAAGCTAATTCATCTCAAATTAGCTTTAAACAAGTGGAAGGAGAGTTTTCCTTCAAAACTAAATGCAAAAAGGTAAGAGCGTGCCTGGATGTAAGTAGGGGAGGAAGGATAGGGTGGAAGGAACCTAGGGGAAAACAGAGTAATAAAATAGAAATTTAAAGATGAACAACTGTTTTGATGTTATTGAAAGTGTCAGCCCTGATCACTTTAATATTCATCTTCTATAATACATTATCTCATATGCGAACTTCGAGCTTATCAGATAAAAAGTAAAAGAAAAAAAAAACAAAAAGGGTGGCTTCAATGTGAAATGAATGTCAAACATCAAAACTTAATTTTATTTTGAGAGGTCCTCCCTAGGGTTTTATATTTAAATGAGGCAAAGGCCTCTGAACTCTATAGATCACAACAGAAACACGAGTCCAGGAAATTCCTAGGTCATGTCATTCTTGGACAAAATTGTAACAAACAGAAGCTTTGGTGAGGAGTTCTATAAATATTTATCGGCTGTGACTTTTACCCACTGGAGGTTAAAGATCTCTGAATTTTGGATGAGAATGCATAGCAGTCTGATTTGACTTGAATTAGCAGCAAAAATAACTCTCCGGATTTAAAACTGCTTACTACAACCAAATGATATATTTTACAAAACATTACAAGATAATAGGAGGTGTTCTAGTCATTGACAAAACACTCAGTGTAAGTACTGTATTAACTTTTATCATTCTTATCATATTTAATGGATTATATTTTGCTTTCAGATTGGCTTTCCGTCAGAATAAAACCAAATAAGAGATATTCTTAAAATACATAAGATGTTAACTGGGTCAATTTTAATGTTAGAAATTTGTTAACTTTCTTTTTACTTTTCAACTATCTTGAACATTAGGTTTGAGCTGGTTTAAACTGGTCATATAGCATTCCATTTTATTCAGTTTCATCATGTGTTCTTATTAAAATATATCATAATTTGTATCTACCTACAAGGTTAAAAAATTTTCGGCTTCAAAAGTCATTAACTTCTTGATTTTATTACAAAAGTAGATCATTTATTAACTTAAAAATAGACATGAGTCAATATATTCAATAGGTCATTTAAGAGAAATATGAAGGATAGAAAGGAACATGAATTTCACTATAAATTTCTTTAGAAATATCATATTCATTTGTGATTAGTTTGATCGCTTAGAAAGTGTTCCATAGTACTTAAAAGGATATTAGTGTGAACTAAATGTGATTTTTCTCTTGATAATTTTATAGAGTTTATCAAGATGTTTTAGTGTGAAGATTGAGAGACAGAGGTTTTCCCAAATGTGACAGTTCAGAAACCTATCTGATATTATAAAAAGCACACCATGAATCTGGAAGGAGTCTTTACAACCTGTCAGTAATAACAAATAAGCTGGACACGGTGGCTCACGCCTATAATTCCAACACTTTGGGTGGCCGAGGTGGGTTGATCACTTGAGGTCAGGAGTTCGAGACCAGCCTGGCCAACATGGCAAAACCCCATCTCTACTGAAACAGAAACAAAAACAAAAATTAGCCTGGCATGGCAGCCCACGCCTGTAATCCCAGCTACTTGGGAGGCTGAAGCAGGAGAATCATTTGAACCCTGAGGTGGAGGTTGCAGTGAGTCAAGACGGTACCACTGCACTCCAGCCTGGGCAACAGAGCGAGACTACATCTCAACAACAACAACAACAACAAACTCCCCCCAAAACCCCAAAAACAAATTGAGCCATGCTAGAAGAAAGATTGCCTTTTTTTCTCTTCTCTCCATGAAAAATAGTATCATTTGCATGTGAAGAGCCATGAAAGAGTATGCAACCAAGATGTAGGAAAAAAGTCTACTATAGGCGTATCAGGTGTTTGATTAATAAAAATTTAATGCTTTTCCTCAGATTTTGTGATTTTTTTTTACATTTAAAGAACTCTGTGTTCCCCTGATTTATTTTCTCATTATAAATAAACATTCACTTTTAGACTTAATTGTATTTTTGCAATTTTGCATCCTTTTTTTTTAAAGCCTCCACAAAATGTAGATTTACCCTGTGGTAAATGTTGTAATATTCATTGGAACTAGGTTTTCCCAAACATTTTCAAAAATGCTTCAGTATTTGATGTTTTCTGGGGAAGCATCATTTACCTCTGTCCTGGGGTTCCAAGTATTTTCCTTGCAAGTATATTTTTATTGGAATAAAATCTTATATTTTACAATGTTTACGTCTTTCTCAATGTTGAAGTTGTCCTTTTCTGATAATCTTTTATATTTTTTTCTTTCTTAGAACTAATAGTTCATATCCCACAAAAGAACAAAACTAACATGTTCATGTTCATAGTAGAATCATAAAATGATATCTAAACAATGATCTTCATGATTTGAAGGTTCTACATAAAAGTATAAAGAGCTGCTAATGTATTGCTGGGAATGTTTGTCCTTCTTTTACACATGCTTTTTACAACTTAAAGCATTTCTAAACATCAGTGCCTACGCAATCCTAAATATAATAGAGTATTTGAGAACTTCTCATTGAAGGGGTACTGATTATTGATGCATGTTTCATTAGCAATAGATTTATTGCCCTGCAATAATATTAATGTTTAGAATCCCTTTGTACTAGTTTGTTTCTATTTCAACAGGACTTCAAAAGTAGTTATATTTAAAGAAAATGTGGTACATATACACCATGGAATACTATGCAGCCATAAAAAATAATGAGATCATGTCCTTTGCAGGGACGTGGATGAATCTGGAAACCATTCTCAGCACACTAACACAGGAACAGAAATCCAAACACCGCATGTTCTCACTTATAAGTGGGAGTTGAACAATGAGAACACATGGACACAGGAGGGGAACAACACACATCAGGGCCTGTAGAGGTGGGTTGGGGGAAGGGAAAGCATCAGGACAAATACCTAATGCATGCAGGGGTTATCACCTAGGTGACAGGTTGATGGGTGCAGCAAACCACCATGGCACATGTACACCTATGTAACACACCTGCATGTTCTGCATATGTATCCTGGAACTTAAAGTAAAAAAATTTAAAAAATAAGTAGTTATCTTTATATTTATTTCCTAGAGACCAATATCTGAGGAAGTGGATATGTATTTGTATATATCTTGATAGTATATGTTTAGCAATCACCTATGAATTGATTATTGCAGAGTGATTTGTTTTGCTTTTCCTACTCTGTTGTCATAGCTGCCTCAATATTCTTGAACATAGTATAAGGTGTCTGAGCAGGTTCATCAAGGTTCTTCTGAGAAGGTGTCAAGCAGCTTTGCCTCTGTGTATATAACCATTTTTCAAAAGTAAACTTAGTAGAAGACACGAAATATATTGTAATGTCATGTTTTGAATTGTTGATGGGATAGGACAGTGACCCAGAAAATAGCTGTTTGCTCTAGTTCTACAGTATCCAGTGACTTATGGATATTGTCTTCAGTGGCTTTCACAAGGTCAAGGTTGTAGGAGGATCCACAAGTCCAGAGCCATGGCCACTGCTTGCACCCCTGTTCCTAGCCCACCATCTTACTGATATGTGCTGATGGTCACAAGACTGAGGACAAGGGGCAAATAGCCTGTTGTTTCTACAAGCACAAATGTATCCCTGCTAATGACAGGTTCATTCGTGATCTACCTGCTTGGACCTGGAAAATGGCAAATCTGCAGCATCAGCTCCATAAATGGAGGAGAGTGTGTTATTGTAGACACCAATTAGTGGGAAAAGGAAGAATTGCTAGTTTTGGAAGCAGTTTGTCATTTTGAAAATTAAGCTTGGTAAACAGGGTTACACAAAAAGCAGTCCTGAAATACTACATCACTGTCATGCCCTGGCATGTTTGGAAATATTTCTGCTTTTGTGAAATTGTACATCATGCTAGGTTTACTATACTTATATCTCGTATTCCGCATGACAATTGGCTAAAAGTTAAACGACTCTGTGTAGTAAAGCCAAAATTCCATATATATATATATATATATATTTATGTATGTATGCCAAATAAAGCATATTTACTTTGAGTTGTATTTTATCATGTGTGACAGCAATGGATTCCAGCTAGACACAGAGTATATTTTTCCCTAGTCCTGATGTTCTTTAATCTTAACACAGCAACAGATTGCAGGATTTATTTCCCCCAGTAGAATCTACTGCAAGTTAGAACCACTTTGTTTTCTTGAATTCCACTTACAGCAGTACTTTGTCTTATGAAACGAAGCTGGAATTGAGTGGGGTTGTGCGGGGTGGGGGAGAGCACATCTTGGTGAACTATATGGTCCTTGGCAAAAGCGGTTTCCACCCAGGGCTGATACAAATCAAGATGGGAGTATGATCCTTCATATCTAATTGATAAAAGATTTCTCAGTGCACCCTATGAATCATTGGCTCCCATAAATGAAAACAGGGGCTCATGTGGCATTGCAAGGCAGTGAAGTATCCGGACTAGCATGAGTAATTACGGAGCAGTTTCATCCATAGGGCAAAGGGAGCTCACAAACAATTCAGGAGAAAAAAAAATGGTTTGTTACATATTGCCTTTGTCCTTGTAAAAATCTATTATTTCATACAGGGCATTTTACTACATTCCTAATACGATGACATCATGTAGCTGCATTTTGGGGGTGTGTTTAAAGACCAGTGCTTTTAGCAGCATAAAGTCAACCGGAGCCCATGTAACTCAAACTTTGATTTTAATTCTCTTAGATGTTTGTGTACGTATGCCAAATTTGATGTCATTTTGAAAACTTGCATTTTAACGAGTATTTATTTATTTAAATCGATTATTGGAATCTCAGGTTTTGACGGTGTTGGTAGTTTTTAGTTTTCAAGCAGATGACAAAGTATTCCGTGAGAAGCCTTCCACCCCTACCCCTACAGCATACAAAAGAACCCCTGTGAATTTGAATTTTATTCACTAATTCATAATAGAGATCTTATCTATGACAATAAATGTGTTGATTTTTATTATATGTTTAGTGAACACACTTAGCCATAGAAAACTGAAATACGAGCCATGATGGGATGTTCTTTATCATTTCAAATAACAACATTTTGGTCATAAGTAGAATGATCAAGTTGGCCATTTGTGACTATGGGTTTAGCTCACTAGATATTGGCAACAGAGAGAGGTAAAAGTGTTTCACACCGAAGCATGTAAATGACAGGTGTCTTACTTATTTTCACAAAAACAAGCACAACTTTGACAGGCAAGGATTTCTCAATTTAAATTTCAGTTTCCATTTCATTTCCCCCTGTAAAGGATAAGGTATTTATTTTGGCTACCTATGCTTAGATAGTTTTGAAGCTATGAAAATGAATGCTTGGATAGGAAAACACCATCTTTTTAAAAAAGTAATTCAGTCCTCAACATCTACATTGAATTATAGGTGGATCTTGCTTAACTTACACTAAAATGTGGAAGCACCTGTATTATTTGAGATAATTTAATATAGTATAATTAATATAGCGTATCAATATAGTAGTTCATTTACATGTGTGTAATTTTCATTACAAGGTTTCATTTGTTCTGTTAAGGATATAAATGTGGAATGAAAAACATTTCTATACAGCGAGGTGAAGGCCATGTGTTTTGCATAAGTGGATAGTCACCAAATAAAGCTGTCTTTGGAAGCATGCTGTTAACATGACGTTTACCACCTCTTCACTTGTAGCTTGAACCTGCCCCTGCCACCACACTGAGTGGAAAAAAGAAGGCAATGAGAAAGGAGAAAAAGCAGAAGTTGTTCTCACCCCTTGAGCTACCTGCAGTAGCTCTCTTTTTCCTTCTTGCATTTTGGCATTGAACCCCTTGAGATAACAACAAATGGCCTTAGTCATTATGTTTTGCTCTATTTTGCCTTTGGAAAAACATTGCCATTTTCTGGTGGAAAACACAGTTTGTAACCATCTGTAATAGAAATCAATATGAGTGTTTAGGAATAAAAGCCAAAAAACCTAGGGCTAGGGCAGGATAGATGACACCTCCAAAGTGGATAAAATTGATACTGATCTGTGTGGTCCCCTCTCCCTGCATTTCATGATAAGAGCTAAAATTAAATATACATAAAGGGTCATGTACCTATAGACCAACTTGAAGTCTACTGATTCGTTGTAATCCTTTGTTGCTTCAATGCCTTTATATCCACTATGGAACAGAAGTATTTGAATATTCAATCAATTTTGTCTGAATAATTCATCCTAAGGACATTTTATTACTAAATAGACCATATTAGGATAAACTCTCACATAAAATGTGATCTCGTGACAGAGGGAAAATGAAAGTGGCACCGTTAGGCTCCCACGAAAGTCATGGTCAGTAGCGTCTTTTGTACACGTGTAATGAAGTGGTATTTGGGAGCTGAACATAATAGCCTTAATCTAGGGTGATATGTTGGCTTTGCCTGCTGCTGCATAGGGAAGAAAACCAAAGCAAGATGGGTGTGGAGCAAGGTTGGAGAAGGTGGCCGTGACAGCAGATATGATTCATCCCTTGAGTTAATCCCAAGAGTCCAACTCAATTCAAAATATCAAGTAGCCTCGTCAATGGGTACTGGTGCCTGTTTGAGCCAACAACTAGGAGGGCAAAGGTGAAGATCAAAGTGAATGAAAGGACACCAGAAACTAAAAGTCTACTTCTGGAGAAAGAAAATTTGGAAGGAGTTTGTTGAAAAAAAGATGACCCTTTTCTACCATTCAACTGACTGGGAGTCAAGAGTGGACTTCTGAACTTGGGGAAAGCTGTAGCGAGCAGTAGGTGCTATCTGTAGTTTAGACAGGGAGGCACCATGTTCTAATTGTGCTTTCTTAAATTCTCTGTCTGTTTAGCATCCATTCATCACAGGGTCAATTCAGTTAACTCTATGTTATTATCTTCCTGTGTTCTTGATGCTCTGGCATTTGTGGCCCTGCCAACTGGCCAGGACTAGCCAAATTTGAGAGATAGCAGAAGTCTCCCCTGAGCGCCTGCCTTTCAGATGCAAACCAACAAATCCAGAGTTCACACCCCCAACCGTCTTTTTAAATCAAACTCTCACATACTGTGGTGGTTAATACTGAGTGTCAACTTGATAGGATTGAAGGATGCAAAGTATTGATCCTGGATGTGTCTGTGAGGGTGTTGCCAAAGGAGATTAACATTAGAGTCAGTGGGCTGGGAAAAGCTGATCCACCCTTAATCTGGGTGGGCACCATTTAATCAGCTGCCAGCACAGCTAGGATATAAGCAGGCAGAAAAACATGAAAAGATCAGACTGGCTCAGCCTCTCAGCCTACGTCTTTCTCTCGTGCTGAATGCTTCCTGCCCTTGAACATTGGACTCCAAGTTCTTTAGTTTTGAGACTCGGGCTGGCTTCTTTGCTCCTCAGCTTGCATATGGCCTATTGTGGAACCTTGTGATTGTGTGAATTAATACCCCTTAATAAACTCTCATATATATCCTATTAGTTCTGTCCCTCTAGAGAACCCTAATACACGTATCAAGCCAATATTACCCTGGTCTATCAACTCAGGTCCAGGAATCACACAAGCAGGGACAGTTCTTATACCCCAGAGTCCACCAGGATGATTCAAACGACCCATTCCTAAACTGCTTGCCCTGTCCTGTCCTGTCCTGTTCCTATGGAAACTCTCAAAAGGGCTCTGGTCTGGGCTTTCCCCTTGCTCCTTCTGCACCCTGACCCAAACTAGTGCTTCCCCATGTGGTCCTGCAGGGTGCAGCTGCCCTTTCCTCTTGGGAAATACAATAAAATTCTTCTTTCAATCAATGGCATTAGCTTCTCCATGGTGTCACTCGAATCAACTACATCAATTAAAATCCTGTGGGTACATTTTGAGACATATAGGCTTATTTATGTAGTGAGTGGGCAGGGAACAAGAGTACTTCTCTTAGGCTCTATTTTCCAGTGGTTGGAGGGCTCCTAAGGATCTCTCTTGGCTCAGCACAGAATGGGCCAAGCTTAGATGTCATCACTATGGGAAGTTGTGGCTGTTTAGAGCAGGCAGAGACAAAGAAATGGCTAAATGGTATCAATATCCAGCAGCAGTCCCTGTTCAGCAAATATAGACAAGGAAACCAAATTTATATAAGGAGACCTGTTTTAAGAATACCTTATCCTTTTTCAAAGTCCAAGTCTACTGTTCGTTAGTTAGTCTTTAGTCTCAATTCCATGGCTTAGTCTATAAACACGTACTTGCCAAGCTAAGCGCTCCGGAGGCTGAAAGCAAAGGCAAAGCATACTTTTTACATTCGAAGGCCATACAGTCTAACTAGTAGCAAAACCATTTGTGTTAGTCTGGGTCTCCTAGAAGTAGAGGCCAAGATGGGATGAGATGTGCAAGAAATGTATTGTACATTTCCACACATCTTGCGAGTAGAGACACTGGCTGCTTTTGCGTTAGGCTGTCTGTTCATGCATGCTTACATAGTGAATACCCTTGGGTAATAAAGATCATGTCTCCTTCCAAAGCAGCATAGGAAAGGTTTTTTACTGTCCAGGATAATAAAAATAATACCTTTCTTCAAGGTAAAGATTAAGCAGGCTTGATGCTTATTAGAAAAGATTCAGGTTCCCAAGCTTGGGGAACCTCTCCCATAAAAAGAAAAATAACCCTCCCTCCCCTACTGCATGTAGGGGCATCACCTGGCCCTTTTGGGGCTTAGATAAGTATGGCAAATGCTGATACTCTGGCTGCTGGTATTGTGAGCAAAAATATTTTTCTTTGATCCAAGAGATCCTTGTTTTACCAATATCCATGATGTGGATAACTTGCAGGCCGACTTGTAAGCAGAGTAAAAGTGTTGAACTCACCGGAATTTATTTTAAGTTTTTAAAATTAATTAATTTTTTTTTTTAGAGATGGGGTCTTGCTCTGTTGCCCAGGCTGGAGTGCAGAGGCATAATCATAGCTCACTGCAACCTTAGACTCCTGGGCTCAAGCAATCCTCCCGCCTCAGCTTCCCGACTATCTGAGACTACAAGCACGTGCCACCATGCCAGAATTATTGATAAAATACTTGTGAAAATAGGGAGGACACTGGCATAGCCTGGGACAGCTGTGAGGCCACCATATAGGTCTGTCTCTTGTAAAAGAGAGAGAAAATAAAGGAAGGAATGTTGAGTAGAAGAGTTTTGGACAATGTGTAGTTATAAGAAAGTATTTGGCAAGGCTGACAGTGAACCCTCCAACCAATGTCAGTTCAGAGCTGTCCCACCTCTAGTAAGAGTGGCTTGCCAAGTAGCCCTGTGTCATTCAGTCATTGGCTGGGAGCAGCTTATGAGAAGCAGGGCTTTGGATCAAAAGTGGTGGTAGATTCTGGACGTTGCAGCTGGAGACATCAATCAAGTACTTTCCTTATAGTGATAGATTGAGTCACATTTTCATGGCTGCCATGTCAATTAAAAGTCCTCTGATTCCAAAGCTCCATTGTTTAAAATGACGTTGACCTCACCATAATTTCAAGAGTTCAGGAATTTGAGTACTGGGAATGCTTAAAGGATAGGTTGAAGAGTATGTTGGACAGAAGTCTTGATTATAAAAATTTGAAACCCAACTCACAGCACCCCAAGGAAAAGAAAATATGTTTATGGTCTCATGTATGTAACTGAAGAATCAAAGGTGGTTGTGATATCTTTTAGGGATAGATGGGCTGGGAGGTCAGATGATGTTTTTCATGCCAACTTCAGCTCTGTTTTCCACTTCATTGGCTTTTCCTCAGATATATTTCACATGCTGTTTCCTAGACATGTTTCCCTTATAGTTATTAACACTAGAGAAGAGAGAAACCCTCCTCTCTGATAGTGCCAGCAAAAGCCCTTGGACGGACACTCTTTGGCTCAGTCTGGATCAAATTCCTTGCCAAAACCAACTGCTTGACTTGAGAACACTATTCTCTGATTGGTTGAATTTAGCCATGTGTTTAGCCTTATGCCAGGAGAGGTGAGTAGAATCAATTCATAAATACCCAGCCAAGTGGAGGAGCAACACTTGTTAAAAAACAAACAAAATGATGCTGGGTAAACAAAGGTGTTCACTAAAGAGGAGGTTTTTCTTCTCAAAGCTTCAGTGATGGTGGTGATTTTGAGATGGGTTGATTATGGGTGAAAAAGCTAAGAAGTTTGATGGTTGGCTGAGAATACAGTGCTTTAAAAAGATGTTGACTGAGAAAGCAGATGAAATCAGTGGTAGAGTGTTGAATTTGGGGCTCTTTCAGGCAGGTTAAATCCTGTAGATTGCATATCCCCTACATTGCTGTTACTCTTTGCAATACAACTTAGAACATCAAAATATATCTTCAGGCAGCATGCCTTCTAGGAATAGACATTATATGGAACATGAAAACCTAAGTAGATAACGGAATTCTAGAAATTCAGAGAGAGAAGAAATACCATGGGCTTCTCCCTCAGTATATTGCTCTTTGGGGTAGAAATGTTGTAAAATTTGTTTTCCAGAATATTTGAGTTCATAATTAGTAAGTTTGGCTCTGCAGAGTTTATCTTCAAATACTTGAGATTTTATAGTAGTTTTTGGATCCCAAGTAGGCTTGTTCTGTGTTTACCCCCTTTAAAGTTCAAGGTGTCAACTGACTAATCTGACGAATAAAACTCTTGGGCGTTATGTTCATACTGTTCTGGAAAAGAAACTTCTTGGGTGTGTATTTTACCTAGTGTCTTTCCGGAACAAGTCTCAATGTTTCTTTTATAACTAATTTGCAGAGTCAGTCATGGTACTGAGTAAGACTAGCAGTTGGAATATCTGTGTCCTAGATCATGACTCACTGTTGTGTGTCCTTAGGCAAACCTTTATCTTTTTAAGTAAATGGGGTTAATAATACATTTCTTAAAGAATTAGTAAGCCAATCAATTGAGAAAATGCATGGGACGCTGTACCCAGCTAGAAAACGTGAGCATTGTCATCACATTGTTCTCAGGGATGGGAAATTCAGGCCAAAGGTGGGGATGTAATGGAATCATCAATTTTCTTTCTTTCAAATTATTACACACAGAATGGAATCTTTTCTGCCTACACCCTGGATGACTTCTGCCCTTTAGCATGCTCCAAATAAGAGCTGGGCTTTTATAATTCAGAATTCAGGCAAACCTCCTCATCCCATGGTGGTTCTATGAAGAGACCCTCTTATACTCACTTCTCTTTGTTTCTGTAATTGTCAGTTTATTTCTTTTGAGAAAGAGTTTATCTCCCCATCAACTCATTAGTGATTTAATAGGAAGTAAGCTGATTATAGGCAATCTGACCAGCCAGTGTTCACACTGCAGAGAAATCAAGCTAGTAATGCCTTTCGAGAATACAGTTGACCTTTGAACAACATGGTAGTTAGGGGTGCCAACCACCCTGTGCAATTGAAAATCCACATGTAACATACTTTTGACGTCCCCAAAACTTAACTAGGAATAGTCTGCTGTTGACCAGAAGCCTTCCCAATAACATAAACAGTTGATGAATAGATATTTTTTTTGTATGTTATATGTATTATATACTGTATTCTTACAATGAAGTGAACTGGAGAAAAGAAATGTTATTAAAATCATAAGAGATAATACATTTACTGTTCATTAAGTGGACGTTATCATCATAAAGGTCTTCATCCTTATAGTCTTCACATTGAGTAGACCATGGAGGAGAAGCAGGCGGGGGTTCGTCTTGCTGTCTCAGCGCGTATAAGTGGAATTGAGACGCTTTAATCCATGGTGTTCAAGGGCCAGCTATTTTTCTCCTGGACCAATCATTTCAGCTGATCTTGTTAGATTTTACATGTACAGTACTCCTGGGAGCCTGCATGCACTGTGGTCTTTCCAGAAAAAAAGAAAAAAAAAAAAAAGAAATCGTGAAGCCATTATTTAGAAAGAAAGGAAACCAAATCGTTGATATCTTGCCACTTGGTTCTGAATCTGTTACTTGATTGGAATATCCCAAGATTCAGTCTGAATAAGAATGTGAGATACCATTACCAAAGGGTTCAGGGATTAGTTGGAGAAGGTAACTAAATCGTAAACAAAGGAGATTCACACTGGGTACCCAGTGAAATGAAGGAATTTGAAACCCATCCGAATCCTTTCCTTTTAGTCTGTCTCCAGGAGGCTAAAACATCTGGTGAATCACGTCAAAGATTCAATCAATCATTCCTGTGTTTGGATTTTATGATGCCAGACATCTGGATCAACTGAGTTTCTCCTTTCTTTAATTAAATCAACTGGATGTTTTGGCTTCCTGCAAAGTCAGCTTCAGTCTAAATAATACACATCATAGTCCTATGTCCTATTTGTACTCTGACTCAATTTTGATACATTTTGTTTTGGTTTTAATTTCTTTTAACATAACCCCTAGATTTAAATAGTTTTGCATATTGTATAATACTTTGGGCATTAATATGAAAGTCTTAATAAAATAAATCAGAAAAACAAAATCGACTGTTTTACTTTTTTCTGGAAGGCACCCTGGATGTTGGCACTGATAAATGGAAGTTGAGAGGGCTAAAGAACAATGTTAAATAATTACACAGATAGGGCTCAGCAGAGATCAAAATATCCTCTCTGATGTAAAGACAGCTGGCACCGACAGTAATTTTAACTGTGTGTAACAAGAACACACAATTTATATAATTTATGCATTCCTAGGTTTTTGAGTGCATAGGAATTTGGTCTGGTTTTATGTTATTTTCAAATATCCTTTGCTTTCTTATCTGGAAAGGCTTCTGGGCAACTTAATGACTGGAGGAGATTTAAAAAGAGATGAAAAGAAACCATGAACACATACTGGTTTAATGAAATATCATATTTTCTAGGAGAGAAATCAAACCTCAAAATAGACAAAACAATGTTTATCGCTCTAAATATATGACATGAAACAACTGAAGAATTTTGGAATAACATCTTATACCTTACTCCTTTATGATGTTTTTGTGGGGCCTGCCTAATATACAAGTCAAAAATGGATGCTGCTTTCTCATTTAGGGTGATTCTGTTCTTTGGTTTTAAAGAAATGAAAGACTAATAGAGAATAAAGTAATATCTTTGTACAATTGTAGTTAATTCATTGGTCTTTTGAAAGACCGATTAATTAGGATGTCATGATTCTTATTATAACCATTTGGGCCAAATTGGCTAAATATTTCATATTTATGTTGTGAGATCTATGCCCAAACACAGATATCTAAAAGTTTTTACTGAAACTAGGCTCTATTCCTGCGAAAAGCCCCCTAATGTCAGATCTTCTTTTGCTAAGGTAAGACTTGGAAGTCCACTTTGATGTTGCTTTGCCAGATGTGAATATTTCTTTATACTTTTTTCTAAAGTTGATTTGTAGAAGTTCCTACTGCATTGGACATCTTGATTAGGACTCTTCAAGGATGCTGTATTCATAAATAGAAGATGCCAGGCACTCTCATGCACATTTTACATATATCATGTTTTAGTTAATCACAGCAAGCCTGTTAGGTAGGTACTATTATTAATTGCATTAAACAGAGGCTGACACTAAAGCTCAGTGAGGTTACTTGCTCAAACTTAAATAATTCAATTTTTGGATTAAAAGTAGTTTTTTAAAGATTGTGTGTATATACATAAACACAGATATTTATTGAAGGAATTTTGGAAAAACTATAATATTAAAAAAAAAGAAATTACTCAGAATGCTATTTTCCTGAGATAATGCCTGTTAATTTTTGGTGTATGAGCCTATATCCATAATGTACATACATATTTAAATAAATACATCTACCTTTAAAACCATGGACTCATACTGAGTACGCTATTTTATAACTTTCTTTTTTATAATCTTAATTGGGAACTTGTTCCATATCATTTTTATTTTCTATACCAGGGAGTAGCTGTAAGGATCAGTTGGTAAAAATCTTTATGATTTTGTGGGGAGTACAATCTTCATCACGACTACTTAACTCTGAGAAAGCAGTCAAACACAATGCATAAGTGAAAGGGTATGACTGGGTTTCAACAAAACTTTATTTACAAAATAAGCAGTGGATCAGATTTAGCTCATGGGCTATAGTATGCTGATGTTTATTTTACAGCATCATTTTCTCAAACGTCACCAATAGTAGTTTATCCCATGGCTATCTTATATTTAGTTATAGGCCTTATTTAGTTATGTAGTTTGTGTCTGCTTAGTAACAACATTGTGATGAAAATCTTATAATTAAAACTTAGTACACATTCGCTTAGTTTTCCTCAATTTCCCAGAAAAAGAATTTCTGAATCAAATGGAAATTCCTTTTATAAAGTGATTGACATGCATTGCCAGAAGCTGTCCACAGAATTGTAGCTTACATCCTCACCAATGTTGTCAAGGAGGGTGTCTTTATCCGTACCCTTGCTATTAGGATGGTGCGAAAGTAATTGCAATTTTGTATCACTTTCAATGGCAAAAACTGGAATTACTTTTGCACCAACCTTAATAACTGCATACTAAGGAGTTCTTAAAGTTTTTTTTTTTTTTTTTTTTTTTTTTTTTTAACCAATTTGATAGGCATAAAAGTATCCAATTTGGCCGGGTGCGGTGGCTCGTGCCTGTAATCTCACCGCTTTGGGAGGCCAAGGTCAGGAAATCAAGACCATCCTGGCCAACACAGTGAAACCCCATCTCTACTAAAAATACAAAAATTCGCTGGGCGTGGTGGCAGGCACCTATAGTCCCAGCTACTCAGGAGGCAGAGGCAGAAGAACAGCTTGAACCCAGGAGGCGGAGGGTGCAGTGAGCCTAGATGGTGCCGCTGCACTCCCGCCTGGCGACAGAGGGAGACTCTGACTCAAACAACAGCAACAACAACAATAACAACAACAACAACAACAACAACAAAATTTGATAGGCAAAAGCACTTTTTCAACTTGCATTTTTTTATTATGATTATTGAACATATTTTCTCTTTTCTTGCATGTTTAATATTTAACCGTATATCAGCTGTTTCCTTCAGATGAACATAATTTTATGTATGAGGGAAACATGCAAATTTATTTTGGCATATTAAATGACATATTCATAGTTAGACTGACATATAAAGTGTTAAATTAACACAGAGGTGACATCAAAACTGTCCCAGTAAATCCTTGTTCATTTACTTTAAGGGTGAAATTAACTGTGCTTCTTTTTAAAGCTTGCTTCCTTTGAGTATTGTTCATAGAGTAAGAACCTATCTTTATTGAAGGTTTCTGCTCTTCTTTTCTCCCTCACTGTATCCTCTCCATGGAAGGCACTGTATCTGATTTACTGGAAGGCAACATTCTGATATCCCTTTATTCAGATTCTCTAAGTGATGAGATAAATGTACTAAAGGTCCTAGTCATTGTTATGAGTGAAACTGTGTCCTCCAAAAAGATATGTTGAAATCCTAACCTCTGGTACTTGTGACTGTGACCTTATTTGGAAATAAGGTCTTTGCAGATGTAATCAAATTAAGATGAGGTCATTTTAAGATTTGGGCTGTAATCCAGTGTGACTGTTCTTGAAAGAAGTGAAGACAGAGACAGAGGGAGACAGCCATGTGTTGATGGAGGCAGATATTAGAGTTACGTAGTCACCAGTCAAGGAATGCCTAGGGCTACCAGAAGCTGAAAGAGACAAGGAATGATCTTCCCACAGAGGTTTTGGAGAGAGCTCAGCCCTGCTAGCATCTTGATTTCGAACTTCTAGCATCCTGAACTGTGAGATAATACTTTTTTGTTGTTTTAGGCCATGCAGTCTGTGGTACTTTGTCACAGAGACCCCAGGAAGCTAATGCAGGCATCGATGACCATTGACTCTTCGGGAGCTGGACAGTCCATGGGTTCCACCCACTCTGCTCCCCTTCAAGTGGAGCTCTAATCAGAACAAACACTTTCTCCCTGATGGCTGATCTGCCCGTGACCAGCAGGTTGCTTATTTCAGGAAGGAAGGAGGAGGAAGCTCTTTGGGCCTTGTGTCTGAACCTCTTTCTCCAACCTAGTCATGCCCCCATTAAAGCTGATATTTTGATCTCCTGTGCCCTTTCCTCCAGAAATCTTCAAAGGTCATGCCTAGGACAGAAAACCTCCAGAAGACATGGGCATACTGGCATTTGGTATGGAGATGCCTAGTTCTTTGCTTTGGCTAGGGTAGCTAGTTTCCAAGTAGGCATGCAGATGATGTAGCTTAGGTTTCAGCAAGCGTGGCTTCCAGGGCCTCTGCAGCTGATGTTGACCAAAGAGGGCATACTTTGGTTACATCTGGTAAGGGAGATTTTTTTCAGTTTCATTGAAGTATAATTGACAAACATATTTAAAGTGTGCATTGTAAAATGATCAACACAAGCTAATTAACATACCTATCACCTTACAGTTACCATTTTTTTTGTGTGTGTGTGTGTGGTGAGAACACTTAACATCTATTCTCTTAACAAATTTCAAGTAGGCAATACAGTATTAATAACTTCAATTGTGGTCCTTTTGCTACAGTCTTTTTGTTCTTGATTCCCAGAACTTATCTTATAATTGAAAGTTTGTGCCTTTTGATCAACATCTCCCCATTTCTTTCTCCATTCCTACCCCCAATTCCTGGCAATCCTACTCTGATCTCTTCTTCTATGAGTTCGACTTTTTAGATTTCACATATAAGTGAGATCATGGAGTATTTCTCTTTCTGGTGTCTGGGTTATTTCATTTAGCATAATGTCCTCCAGGTTTATCCATGTTGTTGCAAATAACAGGATTTCCTTCTTTTTTATGGCTAAGTAGTATTCCATTATAAGTGTATGTGGGTATATATACATATATATATATCTGTATATCATAGATATAATTTTCTTTATCCATTCATTTGTTGATAGACACTGGTTGTTTCTGTATCTTGGTCATTGTGACTAGTGCTGCAATAAAGGTGGGAATGCAGATATCTCTGCGATTCTGAATTCACTTCTTTTGAATATATACTCAGAAATGGGATCACTGGATCATATGATAATTCTATTTTTAATTTTTTGAGGAAACTTTATACTCTTTTTCATAATGGCTGCACCAATTTACACTCCCATCAATAGTGTACAAGGGCTTGGAAAAGGAGATTTTTATTTGTAGCTGTCTTTCCTCAAAACAGACAATATGTTGTAAAGGTTAGTCACTCATGGGAAATTTTTTTCTATCTATCTATCTATCTATCTCTCTCTCTCTCTCTCTCTCTCTCTCTCTCTCTCTCTCTCTCTCTCTCTCTCTTTTTAGCCAGGACTTTAAATTGTGAAGGCAGCTAAGTTTCTAATGAACCTCAGAGAACTCGTGCGCAAGCTTTCAACCTTTTAGTTAGTATTTATCATGAGTAGGTAGCACAAGGTGAGCTGCTCCAAATCTAGTTATTTTTGTCTTGTTTTGAACTACTCTGAGGGATGAGAAAGGAGCTATGGAAGGGTTAACCTTGTGAATTCATGAATGCATCAAGAAGAGTGGAGATTCTTATTACACATCATAGAAGTAATCTTCTTGAATTGAGGCAGATACTCAGTGATATTATTAGAAACTCGAAAGATTGGAAGGAAATTAAAAAGGCTTATTCCTGGAACACTGTTTTTAGAAAAGCATACCTAGAAATTCCAGGAGAGATGTGATTGCTGTGTGTAAGGTGCTTTGGTTTTAATGTCAAAACACGAGTGGGAGGAGAGAGAAACAAAGTAAGTTACACTGATTTAAGAGAGGCAGGTGAGAGACGTTCTTATTATAAACGTTAACATCTTGGTAGATGGTACAAGGTACAGACTTGACTATTTAGAAAGGTAGCATCAAATGCTCTCAGTGACGAGGTCAAAGGGCCACAGTCTGGCCAGGGGACATGGGAGATGCTTCAGCGTCACTGAGAGGTGAACAAAGTCAACCCAACCAGCAAGCATCATAGGCCATGACCAGTCAGCAAGATCCCCAGGGATGGGGCCAGAGGCAGAGCAGCAGGCACCAGGGTAGGGGCTGTTTAGTTCAGCCATTCAATTGCAGAGCCCAGGGATGTACAGGGTACACTATGTGGATTCTGAGACTCTGTCTCTTCCTGTCTGTCATAGGGTGCTGTGTGTTATGCTCCTGCCTCATGTAGTTGGAGGCCAACTTAGAGAAGAGCAGGGGAGAATAAGAGGAACTGAGAAAGTAGGCGTCTGTCTCAAGGAATTAAGTTACTGCTTCAAACCAAGTCAATTGAGTGGACTAAAGCGTAGTTTTTTCTTCCCCTCCTACCCATTAGATGGATGTCACAAATGATCAGATTATAGATTAGATTGTATTTTTCAGTTATAGAGAAAAAAAGTAACATTAAAATTTTTTCCATTTGTGTATAGTGTAAGTAAACTGGGTCTTCTAGTACACAGGGAGATTTTATTATGCAAAATATATATAACTTGGATTTTTGTCCTCACCCAAATCTCCTGTTGAAATGTCATCTCCAATGTTGGAGGTGGGGCCTGGTGAGAGGCATTTGAATTACCGGAATGGATCCCTCACCAATGGCTTGGGCCATCCCCTTGGTGATAAGTGAGTTCTCCCACAGAATTCACAAGAGATCTGTGAACACACAATAAAACACAAAAGTCTGTAGCACCTCTCACCCCCACTCTCTCTCCCTTTTGCTCCTACTCCCCCATGGTCTTCTGCCATGATTAGAAGTTTCCTGGGGCCTCAACAAAAGCTGAGCAGATGCTGGTGCCAGGCTTGTATAGCCTGCAGAACAGTAAGCCAGTTAAACCTCTTTTCTTTATAAATTACTCAGACTCAGGTATTTCTGTATAACAATGCAAAAATGGCCTAACACAGGGATTCACATACAAAATGGCACTTAGTAGGCTTCAAGAAGAGGCAACTCTTTTCCTGGCCTGACAGTTCCTAGACTGTTTCCTAACACTATATCTTCTCTGTGCTCACCCTTCACTCCTGGACACATCCAAGTGCTCTTTCCTTCTTAGGCTAATCCAGAAATAGGACAGGAACACATTTTTAGGCTACTACCTTCCCTTCTAACCCTCCCTTTGTCCAGCTTTCAAAAGTCTGGCTGTTAGTGAGGCCACAGGGATATGCCTGAATCTCAAGGAAATGATCTGCTCTGTGCTTAGGATCCTAATTTGTGATGTAGGCCTGGCCTCTGGCTGGAGCTGGTGAGTCTTTGTTCATTTATTCTTTCATTCAATAGACTGTCTGAGCAGTGGTATTGCACTTGGGAAAGAAAACTAGACCACAATTTCCCCTCATGAAGCACCCAGTCTGAAAAATAAACAAGCAGCAACAGCAACAGAAGAAAAATGGGAAATTAAACAGGTATTCTCCACACCCAAACTGTTTTAGAGATTCGATATAGGAGAAGAGCACTTGGCAAAATATGAAAAAAATGAAATTATTTATTTGGGTTGAACTCTCTATCATTACTGGGTGAGTGGGGCTTTCTAAATGTCTTTAGCAACAAGATACCACGAAAGAGAGAAAGAACACTTAACAAAAACGAACTTGTTCAATTTTCTATACCCTTGACTGAACACAAGACTTTCTTATATAAAGAACTACTTTATACAATAACAGTGAACCAAGTAGAGGATGGCATGGAATAACATAAATCTCTCCCTCAATTTGGAAAAAAGAAAAGGATTTTTCCTGTTGGTTTGTGATATGGTTTGGCTCTGTGTCCCTACCCAAATATCTTATTGAATTGTAATCCCCAATGCTGGAGGTGAAGGCTGGTGGGAGGTGATTGGATCATGGGGGTGGTTTCTCATGGTTTAACACCATCCCCATAGTGCTGTTTTATGAAGAGTGCTCAAAAGATCTGGCTGTTTAAAAGTGTGTGACACCTCCCCCCACTCTCTTCCACCTGCTCCAGCCATATAAGACATGCCTTGCTTCCCCTTTGCCTTCCATCATGATTGTAAGTTTCCTGGGACCTCCCCAGCCATGCTTCCTGTACAGCCTATGGAACATTGAGCCAATTAAATCTCATTTCTTTATAAATTACCCTGTCTTAGGTAGTTCTTTATAGCAATGCAAGAATGAACTAAAACAGTTTGTGTTGTCATCTTTGACTACCATGGAAAAAACATGTTTATACACAATAGGGAAATGAACTCCAAGTACATCAGAATTCATCCAGGAAATGAGCACAACATGTGGAACTCAAACTTGCCTTCATCTTATTTCCCAGTCCTTTGCTGTTTTGCCATCATTGGCTACCCGGTTTCATCAACATTGGAAGCCCGCTCAGGGGATCTTGGTGTCAGCAAGAAAAGATGCAATTTCAGTTAGGCGTAAACATGAAAATTTGTTTTAAATGTGTGAAATCACAGCTAATGGGATTCCGGGCATTTCTCTGTAATATGCGATGGAATTTATAATAACATGCTTGGACAAAACCATGCTACTGGAACCACTGGGCTTCCAATTTATAAATAAAAATCTAAATTAAATATGAAGATGCTTAATAAGAATGCATGTATACTGTTTCAGAGCTTAAATTTCTATTTAATAATGTACTGTGAATCTGTCACTCTCAGTAAATACATATCTACTTTTTAAAAAAATTTTTTTGAGACAGAGTCTCTCTCTGTCACCCAGGCTGTAGTGCAGTGGTGCAATCTCGGCTCATTGCAACCTCCACCTGCTGGGTTCAAGCAATTCTCTGCCTCAGCTTCCCGAGTAGCTAGGACTATAGGCACCCACCACCATGCCTGGCTAATTTTTGTATTTTTTGTAGAGTTGGGGTTTCACCATGTTGGCTAGACTGGTCTATAACTCCTGACCTCAAGTGATCTGCCCTCCTTGGCCTCCTAAAGTGCTGGCATTATGTGTGTGAGCCACCGTGCCCGGTCATATCTACCTTTTTAATGTAACAGTTGAGTATTACATTTTATGATGTAACTATAGTTTATTCAACAAATCCCTTAATTTTGGATGTTTAAGTTATTCTGATTTTTTGTCAGTATAAGCAACTGTGCAATATCTTTGTGTAGATACATATACATACATGTATGTGTATCTTTGAGAAATTATGTGATTATTTCCTTAGACTAAATTCATAAAATTGCAATTGCTGAATTAACGCATTTAAATATTTTCAATGCTTTTAATCTATGTTAAAAATTTAGTCTCTAAAAATTTTGTGTTAATTTATACATCTACCAGCTGTCCATGCATATGTCTCTATCCCTTACCCTTTCCAACACTGACATTTATTATTTTAATTTTTTTCAACATCTGAGAGTGAAAAAGGATGTCTCAATGTCACTTATATTTGCATTTATTTGATTTCTGTTAAGACTGATGACTTTTTAAAAGGTTTATTTCTTTATTTGGGAATTGCCTGTTCATATCCGTTGCCCATTTTTTAAACTGCTATATGTAGTAGGTCTAGTGGTGGCCCCAAAAAAGGTAACTCTAAGTCCTAGCCCCCAGAACCTGTAAATATGAACTTATTTGGAAAAAGGGCCTCTGTAGTTCTACTAAGGATCTGAAGATAAGATCATCCTATATTATTTGGGTGGGTCCAGAATCCAATGACAAGTGTTCTTGTAAGAGTCATGAAAGTATAAGACATAGACACAGGGAAGAAGGCCATTAAACAGAGGCAAAGATTGCAGCATTGCAGCCATAAGCCAAAGGACCCCTGGAGCCACGCCAGAAGTGGAAAGAGGCAAGGAATCTCTCCCCTAGAGCCTTCTGAGGGAGCAGGGCCCTGCTGATACCTTGATTTGGACTTCTGGTCTCCAGGACTGTGAGAGAATACATTTCTGTTGTCATAAGTTGCCTAGTTTATGGTAATTTGTTATGGTGACCTTAGCAAACTAACATAGCATATTTACAGACTTTTTAAAAAACTGACCACAATTTATTTTAAGATTATTAATCATTTTTCTTTTATGTATATGACAAATATTTTGCTCCTAATTTTTTATTTTAAAATTTTGTTTATATTTGTATTTCTCCATGGAAATTAAAAGGTTTTTTTTCCCTATGGTCTTTTAAAAAATGCGAATAAACTTTGTGTTTCAGAGCAGTTTTAGAGGCACAGCAACATTGAGAGGAATACAGAAAGTTTCCATATATCCTGGGTCCTCACCCATGCCTAACCTCCCCTACTATCCTCATCCCATACCACAGAGTTCCATTTATCACAATAGATGAACCTGCACTGGCATGTCATTACCCAAAGCCCATGGTTTATATGAGAGTTTACTCTTGGTGTCATAGATCCCATAAGTTTTGACAAATGCATAATGACAGATGTTCACCATTATGGTATCATACAGAATAGTTTTACTGCCCTAAAAATCCTCTGTGCTCTGCCTAGTCATCCTTCTCTTTTCCACCAAGAAACTGATTTTAGTTTACCCATATCTCTCAATCATTTTTGTTAGTGTTTTGCTTTTGAAGATATTTTTTAGAATATTTACAAATGTACCTTTAATTAAACAATTAATGGTTTTACCTATGACTTTTAAATTGTGGTTAGTTAGAATTTATTTTGGCATAAGGTTTCCTAGAGAGGAGAATACAACCTTCCGCATTTTGTTGTATGTTTTGGTATTTGTTATGTGAAGAAAGTATAAACTTTCTTCACATAAACTTGATATATCAAGTGAAACTAAGTCTATTAATGTAGTTATTGCTTGTTGGACTTTGAATTAAATTCCCATCAGTGATAACTATATGTTGAGTATGAAGGAGGCCAAAAGACCATTCAAATGGTTGAGCATGAAGTTCACCTAGAATAGGGAGAGAATGGCCCTATCAGTCATTCCTTTTGGAAAATAGTGATGTTGGGTGCCACCTTGTCATCTCATATCTTTCTTGGATTTTCAGATGAGATACAGGCTGTTCTACATATTACCCCATTTCTAGAAGGCCTTCATTTAGTGTTTTAGTGTACTGCTACTCTACTGTGGTGTTATCTTCCTTACTCTACTGTTTTTGATAATAATATTAAACATAAAACAGTACTGCTCAAAAGTCTGGTTCATGCCTGCCTCATCCATAGCATTTTACTTTGTTTATTCCCAGCATTGCTTGTGCCTGGAAGTAGATTCTATCTTTTCGGAGAAATTCCCAGGGGTCCATGTGCAACCTGCCTGTTCTCTGAGAGGTGGAAAGCCTTTCTGTCAAGGAGCCTTTATTCATTCACTATGCCATGTGTTTAAGCCTTGATATGTGTTTCACAATCCAGATCTAACCCCCTTATAATTAATGCCAATTCCTCCTAGATTCTGGTTTTAGGTTGACTATCAATCTTAGTTTTTCTGTGTGTTGCCAATGTATCTTCTTTTGCCCAGTGTTCGTTTGTATTTAATGAGAAGATGGGGGAGGCTATGCTGGGAACTGCTCACCATACATTTTTTTGTACTTGTCTCATGTATGTTTACTCCTAGAGAAACCTGTTTATATTTAACTTATCCTCTTCTAATTTCATAGGTTAAGTTTGGTCAAAACATGTTGGTTATATTTCAAAATCTTGTACTTTGATCTCTTTGAAAAGTTTGTAGGGTCATGCTGAGTCATTCACTAGAGACTGGAGTTTGTTAATTACAAGTAGTTTAAATAAAATCTCTTCTAGGAATAAATGGTAGGAACAAAGGATAGGACAACAATGGTTAAAAAGGGGCTAATTCTGAAGGATTTCCAGGTTGCTAAGCTATTTTTCTCCTTTTCAGTACTTACCACTATTGTGATTAAATTATTGTGTAACTAGTTGTTTAATGTCCAAGTGTCTCTTTTAATACAAACTCAATGAGAATAAAGACTGTATCTGTCTCTTTCATTGCTGGGTCTTCAGCATCTAACGTAGAGTCTTGCCCATAGTAAGTGCTCAAATCATATGTATCATATGAATGAATAAAGGTTACCACTGTCTCTATCCACTCCCATGCCACACCCCAAAAGACATTCCTCAGAGGAAACACTACCATTTAGCAGAAACTTTTTTTTTTTTTTAAAATTCTGACCAGATAAACGAGTCATGACTGACAATAACTTATGTGGCAAAGAGATGCATTTTTTGGACTCACATCCTGGGATGAGAAGTGCTAAGATAGAGATAATCAAGAAAAAAGATCACAATTATTTTAATTAAAAATTGAGGCTACCCTCAAAAATGTTTGTAAAGTTAGTTTAAAAAACTAAAATGTAGCTTAAAACAATGGTATTAGCCACCCATATGTGTTTGTAAAATCTTTTGGATATATAGACTTTTATGCAGTGATGGTCAGAAACATAAAGCCATTGCGTGGTTTTTCCAAACATTCTCAAATTATGGTCTAATGTCTTAAATCATAAGAAGTACCTCAAGTCTCTAAAGTAAGCGTCTCCATTTGGCTTGATGTATGTTTAGTCTATTCCTTCCTGGCAAAAATATTTTAGCCTAAGTGTCCGAGCATAAGGATGACAAAATATTTTCTTTCCTACTCATTTGTGTGGTCTTGTTTAATCAAAATTATACATAAAAAAACTAAGAATTTGTTCAGGGGGAAAGGGGGAATATATATATATATATATATATATATATATTCACCATACATTTTTTGGTACCTGCCTCATGAGATCTGATATATATATTTAGAAAATATATATATAATATATTCTCCCTGAATATATATATATTGCACACACACACACACACACAC
>NW_016808678.1:1859797-1952995 GCF_001698545.2 Rhinopithecus bieti | reverse complement strand
AATTAGCCGGGCATGATGGCGGGTGCCTGTAGTCCCAGCTACTTGGGAGACTGAGGCAGGAGAATGGCGTGAACTCGGAAGGCAGAGCTTGCAGTGAGCCGAGATCACTCCACTGCACTCCAGCCTGGGCGACACAGCGAGACTTGTCTCAAACAAACAAATAAAAAAAAATCTTAATGCTTAATGCTTTCCATAAAGACGTTTTCCTCCAGTGCTTACGTTTTTTTTTTTTTTTTTTTTCAGAGCCTTGCTCTGTCCCCAGGCTGGAGCCTGGAGTGCAGTGGAATGATGTTGGCTTACTTCAACCTCCGCCTCCCAGGTTCAAGTGATTCTCCTGCCTCAGCCTCCCGAGTAGCTGGGACTACAGGTGCGCACCACCACACCCAGCTAATTTTTGTATTTTTAGTAGAGAGGAGGTTTTGCCATGTTGGCCAGGATGGTCTCCGTCTTTTGACCTCGTGATCCGCCCACCTCGGCCTTCCAAAGTGCCGGGATTACAGGCGTGAGCCACGGCGCCACCCCGCCCGGCCTCATGGTTTAGTTTTTAAAGGTCTGCTGATAATGCCACCTGGTTTAGGATATTTGTGTATAATATTTTCCTTCATTAATTTCAAAGATCAAAAACTCTTAACTTAAAGTTTATTTGAGCTTCTTTATATTAAATTAAATTTCTCATTGCCTGATACCTCTACAGGATATTAATCAATATCTGTGCCTGGTTAGTCACAATATCTAGAAGATAATTTCTATTATTCTTTTACTAAATACTGAACACAAATTTCTGTCACACTGATAACTTTAGCTGAGTGTGGCAGAAATTGCTGGTTTCTCCAGTATCTATTTTCCCTTTATTATTTAGTTACAGATTTTTTTTTTTTTTTTTTTTTTTTTTTTTTTAGAAAAGGAGAGCATAATGCTACTTTGTTAAATATTACATTTCCCATTTTCTCTTGCAGCTACGTATGGCCATGTGACTAAATTTTGGGCATTTGGAATTTGAGTAGGAATGATGCTTGAAATTTCTAGGGAAGAACAACAATCTGTTCTTGGATGTAGTCACAATTGAAGAAGATAGAGGAGTGGGCCATGTTGAGGATGACAGAACAAAACAGATGGAGCCTGGCTTCCAACACAGGCCACCATATTAGCCAAGACTTTTACATAGGAAAAAAATGAAACATCTATCTTATTTAAGCCCTTATTACTGTGAGTCTCTCTAATAGGAGCCAAATCAATTCTTTAATCCTTTAAGAATATGCATATCTGCAAGATGCTTCCTAATGTTATATTCATGTAATTAGTTGGTAGTTGCTTGCCAATAGGTTGGGAAATATAAAAATTCTTCTAAAATTATGTTTATTAATATGGGCTATATGTGCTCCTATGGGTAACTGATAGCTTGACAGAGAGCCCAATTACTTACAGGATCAATATGACAGATAGTCCCCAAGTATTGACTTCACTCAGAGTTTAATAAAAAAAAATTCACAAATTTCCTGAGGTAAATAATTTTAATAGTCATACAGATATATACATTACATATATTTTATATATGACTATAAGTATAATTATATAGAGATAGATGTTAAGGTATAACTCAAAATTATCATAATATTTTAGGACAGATACAAAACTTAAAAGACATTTAATGCTTGAGTTGTGCTACTTTCTACTGTGTTTACCATCCAACCAGTGGGCTCATGTTCCCAATCCCTTTACTTTTATGGTACTTAATGGAGAAATTTTTGAAAAACACTTGCCTCTGCAGATATTCTGTATCAAAGTCAGGAGCTCTCAGGCTGAATCAAAATGATCTTTTCCTTATTTACATCAACGTTTAATTTTGTTCCACATGGGTTATAATACCATTAATTAAATTGATGCTTTGGTATTTTAGAAACATCCTATTTTGGGAATTTTAGAATGAACTTTTGTGATTTTTTTGACTTTATTATTTGAATGCTTCATCTACTCTTATTACCATTTAAAACAGAGGTCTTATTTATTCCAGCTCAGTAGTTATACATGACTGAGTCTGGCTCAGACCAGGGAGGCCAATTTATTGATTTTGGCCGTCCTTTTCCAACTTTGTTATTCAAACCCCTGGGTCTCTACATGCTAGTTTTTGAGTGTCTGATAGTGTTTGAGGGATTCCAAGAAGCAGAATGTGAGGTGAGAAGGCTGCTTGGGCTCTAGTGAGTAATATAAATTTTGGTATAAAGTTAAAAATGCAAATATAAGTAGGTTTTCTTCCTGATTAGAATTAGACCTTAATGAAATTAGAATATTATTTGGAATATTAAATCTAAGAGCTAACAATGGGGATGAAGAGCAGAACAGATAGTTGAAGATGTTTAATATAGTTTTGAACACAGACATGTTAGGGTAGATTTGGAATGCTGAACAGAACCAATGAAGTAGCTAGCACTTACAAAAGCCAGGTAGAACTCCTTTGCTCTGTGCCCTTATGAAATGGGTTTCTTTGTGAAGGGGGTGGCAGAGAGGATGGGAGAATGCTTTAGCTCCCATACTTACCATAAGCAAGGGGTCCCTTTTCCTTAGTCCAACGGCTACTGGAATTAAAAAATTGGAAAACAGGAAGCCGTTATTCTATATTTGCACTTTCAGATCAACCTCAGAGCGCAGGCCTTATGCTGAGCAACATGAGTTTAGAGGAGCAAACAAATGGGCGAAGTGGCTTATGAAACAGAACAATGCAAAGCTGCCAGTGCTCAATTGTCAAAGGCCATGGAGGTTCCATTTGGAGCCTGCTGGTCCATTGATCACACTACTTGGGCCAAATCAGCTGCAGCTGAGGAAAAGCCTAGAAAACTGAGGTGCTGTGAAGGCAACCTTGAAGACTCTCCAGTTATGTTTTAGCAACCCAGGAACAAAAGCTATCCGTTAGCTAGAAAAATAGAGTGGAGAAATGACGAGTCATGGGGACCTCATCTGCCACGGAGGAGCTTGAGCAAGTGGCTGGTCTGCTCTGGGTCTGTTTTTTTTTTTTTTTTTTTCCACTGCACGGTGTTTCTTGATGATTCAGCTAGGGTACTTGTCTTACAACCATAGACACCAATTGTGCCTACTTAAGCAGAAAAGCAGTTTACTGGAAATATGTGCCGTCGTTTACAGAATCTAGGAGAATACTGAAGGAGCTGGGTGAACTAACATGTCCAAAAGGAAGACAGTTCCCAACATTCCCTCTTCTGGATGAATCCAGTGTTTGTACCTTTTGCTCAAGGATCAACTTTCAGTCAGACGGTTTGATTTGCCTAGTTTGGGTCACTTGGAGAAGGATGGGATGGGCTGTAGGCTTTGCTTGACAGACCCTTCAAACTGTATTCAATGAAGAAGACCCAGAAGGAGAGATGTATATTATCTTTGGTCACTTTCCAGTTAATTTACAGCACCATTCTGGCTTTGAGTGTTGGTAGTTATGTCATCCCGGGCAAATTAATTAAAATCATTTGTACCTCGCTTTCCTCATCTGTAGTGATAGTACTTAATTCAAAGAATTGTTGAGAGTATACATTGATATAATTCTAAATTTTAGGCTGGTGAGTGGGACATAGTAAAAATGTAATAAATGCTTTTTGCTGTCTCTTACTCTTTGGAAGGAAGGATTGCTATATGGTTTAGGAAATATCACGAATACCTGTAATTATGTTCTTCTGTGCATGGGTGGGTTAATGACTCTCTCATATCTATCTATGCTTGTCGATTTCTGAATGTTTCATTATCAGTAGATGTTTATGAGTATTTCTTTAAGTACATGGTGCTAGAGATACAAAAATGCGTAATATGTTGTTTCTCCTTAAGGGAAATTGTAAACTGCTAAATAAAAATAAGGTAATAAGCACATTAAATATAAAATACATGTAATATTTTCAAGTGCTCTCAAAGGTTAGAGTGGTTATATAATTTTTTAAGAATTTGTTTTTGTTGTTTTTGAGACAGGGTCTCGCTCTGTTTCCTAGGCTGGAGTGCAGTGGTGCAATTGCTGTAGCCTTGACCTCCCTGGTTCAAGTTATCCTCCCACCTAAGCCTTCTGAGTAGCTGGAACTAGAGGCATGCACCACTACACCTGGGTAATGTTTATAGTTTGTGTAGAGAGTTTTGCCATGATGCCACTTGCCATACAAGCCATTTGTTCTATTTTTACATTCCAAAACCTTTCCCCTCAGTGTGGATTGCCTGTGTATTCTCTTAATTAATGGAATTTAATTCGGTATTAAGAAGTTAATTATTCTTAACTTTAGGTCTTTTTTTTTTTTTTGAGACGGAGTCTTGCTCTGCCGAGCAGGCTGGAGTGCAGTGGCCGGCTCTCAGCTCACTGCAAGCTCCGCCTCCCGGGTTCACGCCATTCTCCTGTCTCAGCCTCCCGAGTAGCTGGGACTACAGGCGCCCGCCTCGTCGCCCGGCTAGTTTTTTGTATTTTTTAGTAGAGACGGGGTTTCACCGTATTAGCCAGGATGGTCTCGATCTCCTGACCTCGTGATCCGCCCGTCTCGGCCTCCCAAAGTGCTGGGATTACAGGCTTGAGCCACCGCGCCCGGCCTTATTCTTAACTTTAATGTAATACAATTTATCAGTCTTATATGATTATTTTCTGTGTCATATGTAAGATATCTTTGCCTACCTCGCCTTCATAAAGGTATTCATCTATCTTATTTTAAAAAGTTTTATTAGTTTGCTTTTTTATATTTTGATGTACAATCTATCAGATATTGATTTTTGTGTACAGTATTAAATAGGAGTCAAATACATTTGTTCCCCCGTGACTATCCATCGATCTAGTACTATTTATTGAGAAGAGCACTTCCCATCTACACTGCAGTGTTACCTTTGTAATAAATAGGTGACTCTATTTATGTAGGTTCTGTTTCTGGACTATATATTTCATTATTTGTTTATCCTTAGATAGACAAATTGATTGTGTTATCTTGATTGCTGTAGCCTCATAGTAAGTCTTAAAATTAGATAATGTAAGTCCTTTAATTTTGTTCTCTTTCTATCAAGACTATTTTGTCTCCTCTAATTCATTTGCATTTCTGCAGGATTTTGGACTCAGTTTCCATTAAAAACAAGCTACTGTTGGGAATTTGTTTGGGATTTTATTTAAATCAATGCATCAGTCTGAGGAGAATTGATACCTTAATATTAAGTTCTTCAACCTATGGCATCTTTCTGTTCTATGATGTGGTATAGCTCTGCATTATGTTTAGGTTCCCTTTATTTTTTCTCAGCAATATTTTGTAATTCCTTTTCTTTTAATAGAAAGGGGTCTCGGTATGTTGCCCAGGATGACTTGAACTCCTGGCCTCCAGCTATCCTCTCACCTCAGCCTTCCAGTATTTTGTAATTCTTAGTGTAAAAGTCTGTAACATTTTTCATTAGACTTATTTCTAGGTAAGTGACATTTTAATACCTCTGTGAATGGTATCCTTTTAAAATTTTAATTCTGAATTTTGTTGCTAGTATATAGAAGTTCAAATAACTTTTGAATAGTTACTTTGCATATGTCATCCTTGTAGATAAACTTATTAATTCAAGTACTTTGTAGATTCTTTTGGATTTTTCACACATAATATTATGTTATCTAAAAATAAGGACAGTATTTTTTCCTCTACCATTCTGAATTTTGTTTCGTTGCCTTGGCTAAAGCACAATGTGGATTATCAAATTATTTTTATCCTTTAACCTGTTCATATGAAAATTACACTGATGTTTTATATTGAATTGTTGATTTTTAAATCACTCTTGCATTTCTGGAATGAACTTGATTTAGTGGTAATGTATGCATCTGTTTAATTTTTTATTGTGATATTTTGATCCATAAATCATTGAAAATTATATTACTTAATATCTAACATTTGTAATTTTTCTACCTAAATGCTTGCTTCCCATTTCTAGCTTAATTCTACAGTGTTTAGAGAACATATTCTTAATCATTTCAATTTTTCGATCTTAGTGAATCTTGCTTTAGGGCCTAGCATATGGTCAATTTTGGTAAGTTTTCTGTATGCACTTGAAAAATAATGTATTCTAGAATTTCTAGGTACAGTTTTCTATATATTTTCAATTTATTCAAATATTCACTAGTTTTACCAATCTTTGGTCTGTGTCGTTTGACTTATCAAGAGAAGTATGTTAAAGATTTTTACTTTGCTTCTGCGTTTGTTGATTTTTTAAAATCATTTTCTGCTTTGTATATTTTGAGCTATGCTGCTAGAAGCATACATACTTAAGATTGTTATATATTCTTTTTTATTGACCTCATTTTCTCTAGGAAAGACCATTCTTTTATTTTGTATGATATTAGTATAGCTACACCTGTTTGTTATAGCTACACCTGTTTGCTAATATTTTTATGTGTTGTTAGTATTGGTATAGTATGTCTTTATCCCCTTAATTTTAACATCTCTGAGTCTTTATCTTTCAGTTGTACCTTGCAAACAGAGTATGTTACTATACATATTTTTAATCTCTGAAAATCTTTCTATTTTCAATATTTAACCCATTTAAAATTAATGTAATGACTATATTTGGATTTATATCTACCATCTTATTATTTATACTACTTGCTCTATATTTCCTTTTCTCTCTGTTCTTGCTTTTTTGTTTTTTATTTTTTTATTATTTTTTTTGAGACAGTCTTAACTCTGTTGCCCAGGCTGCTGCAGTGTAGTGGGGCAATCTTGACTCACTGCAATCTCTGCCTCCAGGGTAGCTGGGATTCTCGTGACTCAGCTTCCCAGGTAGCTGGGACCACACCCAGCTAATATTTATTTATTTAGTTAGTTAGTTAGTTTTCAGAGCACATGGGGTTTCATCATGTTGGTCAGGCTGGTCTTGAACTCCTGGTTTCAAGTAATCCACCCACCCAGGCCTCCCAAATTGCTGGGATTACAGGCATGAGACAATGTGCCTGGCCTTTTTTCAATTTTTGTTTTCAAATTCACACATAATAATTGTATATATTTATGGGATAGAGAGTGATATTTCAATAAATGTATACAATGCATAACAATCAAACCAGGATAATGGGCATATCCATCACTTTAAATATTTATCATTTCTTTGTTTTGGGAATATTGAACATTTTTCTCTTTTAGCTATTTGAAAGTACATTATAAATTATTGTTAACTATAGTCACCCTATAGTGCTATAGAACAGTAGAACTTATCCTTCCTATCTAGCTGTAATTTTGTGTCATCTAACCAACCCCTCCTTATCTTCCCCTCCCTCCACTCCTTCCCAGACTCTTATAACCACAATTCTACTCTCTTCTATGAGCTCAACATTTTAAGTTCCCACATATTAGTGAGAACATGCAGAATTTATCTTTCTGGGCCAGACTTACTTCACCTAACATAATGTCCTCCAGGCTTATCCAAATTGCTGTGAATAACAGAATTTCATTCTTTTATATGGCTGAATAGTGTTCTATTGTGTATATATACCACATTTTCTTTTTCCATTCACCTGTTGAAGAACATATAGGATAATTCTATATTGTGGCTATTGTGAATAGTGCTGCAGTTAACATGTATGGTACACATATTTTTGATATATTGATTTCCTTTCCTTGAGATAAATACCAAGTGCTGGGGTTGCTAGATTATTTGGTAGTTTTATTTTTAGTTTTGTAGTTCTATTTTTAGTTTTTTGAGGAACCTCCATACTGTTTTTCATAAGGTTGTACTGTATTCCCATCAAAAGTGAATAAGAATTCCCTTTTCTTCTCATCCTCACCAGCATCTGCTATTTGTTGCCTTTTTGATAATAACCATTCCAGCTGCGTTGAGATGATATCTCACTGTGGTTTTAATTTTGATTTCCCTGATGATTAGTGGTGTTGAGTATTTTTTTTTTCCATATACTTGTTGGCCATTTGTATGTCTTTTTTTGAAACATGTCTATTCAGATTATTTACTCATTTTAAAATCAAATTATTATTATTTGTTGTTGTTGTTGAATTGAGTTCCTTGTACATTCTAGATATCAATCTCTTATCAGGTAAATAACTTGCAAATGTTTTCTCCCATTCTACAGTCTTTGTTTCCTTTCCTGTGCAGAAGTTTTTAGATTGATATAATTCCATCTCTCTACTTTTACTTCTGTTGCCTGTGAAGTCTTTGAAGTCTTACCCATAAAATCCTGTGCCAGACCAATGACCTAAAGCATTTCCCTTCTAATTTTTTCTAGTACTTTTACAGTTTTGGCTCTTATATTTAAGTCTTTAATCCATTTTGAATTGTTTTTTATATGTGGTGAGATGTAAGGGCCTCTTCATCAGCATGTAGCTATCCAGTTTCTCCAGCACCATTTATTAAAGAGGCTGTCCTTTACTTAGTGTATGTTCTTGGTGCCTTTGTTAAAAACCAGTTGACTATAAATACATTGATTTATTTCTGGGCTCTGTATTCTGTTCCATTGTCCTATGTATCTGTATTTATATCAGTACCAGGCTGTTTTGGTTATAGTAGCTTTGTAGTATATTTTGAAGTCAAATAGTGTGATGCCACCAGCTTTGTTCTTATTGCTCAGGATTACTTTGGCTATTCTGGTCCTTTGTGGTTCCATATGAATTTTAGGATTTTTTTGCTGATTTCTGTGAAGAATGTCATTGATATTTTGATAGGGATTACATTGAACTGCAGATTTCTTTGGGTAGTAAGATTATTTAAATAATATTCATTATTCTAATCCATGAACATGGGATGTCTTTTCATTTGTTTGTGTCCTCTTCAATTTATTTCATCAGTGTCTTACAGTTTTTCTTGTAGAGATCTTTCACCTTGGTTAAATTTATTTCTAAGAATTTTATTTTTATAGCTGTTATGAATGAGATTTCTTTTTCAACTAGTTTGCTATTGGTGTATAGAAATGCCCCTGATGTTTTCATTTGATTTTTTATCCTGAAATTTTACTAAATCTAGTGGAGTCTTATATACTGTAAATTAATTCAACCATTGTGGAAAGCAGTATGGTGATTCCTCAAAGAGCTAAAAGCAGAACTACCATTCAACACAGCAATCCCATTAAAGGGTGTATACCCAGAGGAAAATAAGTCCTTCTACCATAAAGACACATGCACACAAATGTTCACTGCAACATTGTTCACACTAGCAAAGACATGGAATCAACCTAAATGTCCATCAATGACAAACTGGATTAAGAAAATGTGCATATACATCATGGAATATTATACAGTCATAAAAAAGAATGAGATTATGTCATTTGCAGGGACATGGATGGAGTTGGAGGCTCTTATTCTCAGTAAACTAATGCAGGAACAGAAAAACAAATACTACATGTTCTCACTTATAAGTGGGAGCTAAATAGTGAGAACACATGGACACATAAAGGGGAACAAAACATACTGGGGTCTACTTGAGTGTAGAGGGTAGGAGGAGGAAGAGGAGCAGAAAAGATCACTACTGGGTACTGAGCTTAATACCTGGGTAATGTAATAATATGTACAACAAACCTTGTGACATGTGTTTGTCTATGTAACAAAACTTTACATGTACCCCCAAACCTAAAGTTAAAAAATTTTTAAATTTTTTTACCTCATTTGTACCTCATTGGCAAAGAGGTACAACTGAACTTCTTTTCCAATTTGGATGCCCTTTATTTCTATTTCTTGCCTAGTTGCTCTGGCTAGAACTTCCAGTATCATGTTGAATAAGAGTGGTTGAAAGTGAGTATCCTTGTTTTGTTCCAGTTCTTATGTCAGTAACATCAATATATTAGCTGTGGTGTTTTCCTAAAAGGCCTTTATGGTGTTAAGGTATGTTTCTAACTTGCTGAGTTTTTACCATGAACGGGTGTTGCATTTTACCAAATGATTTTTGTGTCTATTGAAGTGATCACATAGTTTTTGTCCTCCATTCTGTTGATGTGATATATCACATTTATTGATTTGCATATGTTGAACTATCCTTGCATCACTGGGATAAATTCCACATGATTATGGTGTATAATTTTTTTGATGTGCTGTTGGATTTGGTTTGTCAGTATTTTGTTGAAAACTTTTTCATCTATATTCATCAGGGATATTGGCCTGTACTTGTGTGTGTGTGTTTTTTTTTTTTTTTTTTTTTTTTTTTTTTCTGTGTCCTTGTCTGGTTTTGGCATCCAGAAAAGGCTGGCCTTCTAGAATGCATTATGAAGAATTCCTTCCTCTTAATATTTTTTTTTGGGATATTTTGAGAAGAACTGGTGTTCTTTAAAAGTTTGATAGAATTTAGCAGTGTTGCCATCTAATTCTAGAATTTTCTTCGTTGGGAGACTTTTTATCCAATCTTGTTACCTCTTATTTGTCTGTTCAGGTTTTATGTTTCTTCTTGGTTCAGTCTTGGTTGGTTATATGTGTTTAGGAATTTATTCATTTCCTCTAGGCTTTCTAATTTGTTGGTATATAGTTGTTCATCGTAGTCTCTAATGATCTTTTGTATTTCTATGGTATCAGTTGTAGTATCTTCTTTTACATCATTTGATTTTATTTATTTGGATTTTCTATTTTTCTTTAGCTAATGATTTGTTGATTTTTAGAAATCTTTACAACAAAACAACTTTTCATTTTTTGTTGATCGAGGCGGCTCGACCACCTGAGGTCAGGATTTGAGACCACCCTGGCCAACATGGTGAAACCCCGTCTCGACTAAAAATACAAAAAATTAGCTGGCCATGGTGATGGGAGCCTGTAATCTCAGCTACTCAGGAGGCTGAGGAAGAATTGCTTGAACCCGGGAGGCAGAGGTTGCAGTGAGCTGAGATCGCGCCACTGCACTACAGCCTGGCGACAGAGCGAGACTCTCTCTATAAAAAAAAAAAAAAGAAAGAAAGAACCATAAAGGAGGTATTGATATTACTCATAAGGTTCCACATGTACATTCAGAATTTCGTTCTTACAATTGATAAAGAGAAAATATTAAGACAACCTCTCATAACAAGGTCTTGGGTTTTTTTTTTTGTTTTTTGTTTTGGTAAAAATCACATTATACATTTGAAGTAAGTTTACCACTTTTCATGAAGAAGAGTTTAAATATAGCAATAAGAGAGTGGATTCCTATGAAAGGCATTGGACTGATTAGAAAGTGGGTGCCAATAGCTGGTTCTGAATCTCATTAAAACAAATGAAAGACTTGGAATGTTTTCTTTTTTTTGGCAGAAATTATACAACCACATTGCAAGTTTAATGATTTTATGCTTGTGATTAAAACTTGAGTAATTTTTTCCTTTGAATAACATAATAAATGCATGTGGCACCCATAATATTCAGTACTTCTCTGTCATATAGTAGGATTTCTGGGTGCTTAAACATATTAACTTCTTTGCATAATACTGCTGGGGAATAATTTCTGCTTTATAACTCCCATTGTATCAAGGAGAAAATGAAAATAGAAGGATTTTTTTGTCAGGTCAGCGGCAGAATCCCAATAAAAAGTAAATCGCCTGTGAAACCCAAACCCAGGGTTAGGTTCCCCTCTGGGGAGTTGAGAACCTTTATTGGATCATCTGGATGACGGGCTCATGGAGTCCGAATCATAGCACCTTGCCTCCCTTTCCTTCTTCCTGTCATTTGGGACTTCTATGGGTGATATTAATTTATAAGAATCTTCATGCAATTCCACTTACATTTAATCTACACAAAATTAAAATCACAAATATTGTTCTCCATGAGCGTCGTAGAATACACTGTTGCTGAATAACTTGTCTCCTTCCTGCTTTCCTGAATATACCAGTTTATTAACTCAGTTGTGTGTTTTCCCCATACCAGTCACCCTCCTTTTCTCCCAAATGAGAAGCAAACCTAAACAAAAGAGAAGCAAACAGCCGGTCCCTACATTACATAGAGGCAAAATCAAAGTGAAATCCCTCACAGGAAACCCTCACCTTTTCTCATCAATGGACCTGCCTCCCCATCCTGGCAGGGATCCTCAGAGCGGGGAGTCTAGTCCTCCGCTGGCCCAGGAGCTGGCCAGGCTCTGGGCAGCTGACATCGAGGATGACCCTGGTTGTCTGTCTCCTGAAGCCACAGAACGTTTGCTTTTGGTTTTGCTCAGTTGCCTGGCCAATCAAATAGATTTCTGTTTTAAATAGCTTTTTTTTTTTTTTTTTCAACCTTGGCCTCTGAAGTCTTCCAGAATATTGGAAACCTGTTAAAGCATAAACATATGTCACGCAGAGCGAGAGGTAGTCAAAGAAATCAGGATGGCAAAGTCCAAGATGCAAATTAAAACCCAGGAAGAATCAATTAAATAGGCACCAAAGGTCTGTTTAAATGATTAAATGAGACAGAAGTGCATCTTGAGATGAATAAATTACAGCAATGTGTGAGAAAAGAAATGAAGGGCTGGGAGGCTTGGAGGGGGAGGATGAATGAATAGATATGAATGAAGAGATTTAATAGAGGTGATATGCACACAGTGTCAGGTTTTGGTTGTTAGATTGATTAAATATGCAAAAATGTCACCATAGCCTCTGGGTAATTGTACAAAACACCAATACAACAGTAAACTCCCACAGCTAGAAGAATAACAAAAGGAAAGCCGTGGCATTCCTCATGGTTCTGCCTAGCACGTGCCTCTCACTGTGTGGCTGTTTGTCTTTGCACCAAATGCAGTGTGTCCTGAAGCTCAGTCACGTTGCACTGAGCCTCCCAGTCCCCTTCCTGCCTCCTGGCTGGGTGCAGAGACTTGGGTTAGGCTACTCTGTAATAATTTCTGTCACTCTGTATGTTTCCCAAAATGCTTTTACATATGTATATCATGTCATCTTTAAAACCAGGTGAGAATGGCAAGTATGCTTGCAATTGTAGCTTTCTGGGGGGAGAAACCAGAAGGTGGAGAAACCTAGGTGCTCAAGATCACCCCAAAGCCAGAGCTGCGTTAGGACTGCACGCCCAGTTGGGCAAGTGGGGCAGGTCTTGCAGCTCTCGGGGTTACTGGCTAAAAGGACAAACAGGCCAAAATGCAAACCTTGTCAGGTTCACCAAACTGTGCAGCTTGTCATGGGGCTTGTTTACCTGGAGGCAGTGGTGTCGTTTCCTAGTTTGCAAAGAGAAATTTACAGGTGGCCCCGAAATGAACTTGGGTCTCTTGACACTTCCTGTTTTGGTATCCTGCCCTAAGAGAGTTCTCTTCTTTCTCTTCTCCTATCCAAGTCATAGTCTTCTTTTCATTTCAAACCCACCAGCCTAAAAACACTGAAGTGTTCATTTATCTATCTCTCTTTTTTTTAATTTAAACTTCTTAAAATTTTATTTGTCCGTAAGTTATTGGGGTACAGGTAGTATTTGGTTACATGAGTAAGTTCTTTAGTGGTGATTTGTGAGATTTTGGTGCACCCATCACCTGAGAGTATACACTGCACCCTGTTTGTAGTCTTTTATCCGTCTCCCCAATCCTGTTCTTCCCCCCAGGTTCCCAAAGTCCATTGTATCTTTATTCTGCTTTTGCGTCCTCATAGCTTAGCTCTCACATATTGGTGAGAACATACAATGTTTGGTTTTTCATTCCTGAGTTACTTTTATCATATGTAACCTGCAGTTCTGGTGACTGATAGTCTTATCCCCACTACCTTAGGGTATGCAGTAGAAATAAACAGTAGGGAGGAAAAGCAAGCTGGATGGCACAGATAGTGTGAACTATTGGTACTGTCCTACCAGGGAGCCCTGCTGGAGGTAAAGATGCAGGGGGAAAGAAGGGCAATATAGGTGATCGGGGGACAGTCAACAGACAGTCAACACAAGGGCATTGGGGTAGGAGCTCTGCTGAGAATGCTTTTTATGTGACTACTTGGGCTACTCAATACCTCAAGTGATCTGCCTGCCTCGGCCTCCCAAAGTGCTAGGATTATAGGCGTGAGACACTGCGCCTGGCCAATGCTTTTTATTTCTACATTCAATAGTGTAATGTATGTCTCTCATTTCTGGTTTTAGTAATCTGAGTCTTCTGTCTTTTATCCTTGGTTAGTTAAGATAAAGATTCATTACTTTTATTGATATTTTCAAGAATCAAAAGTGGTTTTGACTTTTCTGCTTTGTATATTCTCTAGTTCAGTTATTGCCACTCTAATTTATATTATTTTCTTTCTGATTGCTTTAGTTTTAGTATGCTTTTCATTTTCTAGTTTCTTAAGGTAGAGGATTAGTTTATTAAGTTGAGATTTTTCTTTTTTAAAAAAATATGGGCCTTTACAGTTATAAGTAAGAAGTAAAAAAGAAAATGAACTGGTTTTCTAGGAGGTGGAAGTCTTATGCTAATGAGGCTTGCTTCCTGAGCTCATTCAGCTTTGCATTCCCACTTGCTAGATTCCTGTTGGGGCAAAGGGAGACCAGGGGTGTCTTTTTCGAAAGGCAAGCTCTTCTGCACTAGAAGGGAAACCAAAGTTATTTACTTATGGCCAAAGAGAAGCATTTTCACATGTAGGACTGCACCTTATGATTTTCAGATTAACTACTAATTGAATAGCAGTAACCATTTTACCAGTCTTATTAATTTCCCAGCAGAAATCAGGCAGTTTTATTCTTTCTTGACAGTCTGCCTCACTCACTAGTGATGCTCACTGTTCATTCCTGTCCTTGGTGCTGTATGTACATCAGAAGAGAAATAACAGGGAGTCTCCTACAGACTAATCTGATGCGGCTATTTGCAGAGGAAGCCACATAGTATTATTTAAACGGTTGGCTTGGCTGGGTAAGGAGGCCAGGCCCCAAGATCTGAGTTTCATAGCACCTTCCCTTCACAGTACTATACTTCCTGGCTGTCTCTATCCCACCTTCCAAGAAATTGGTACCTCAACTTCTTTTTCATCTTTTCATATCTTATCAGTGGAATTATAGGGTAGGCTGGAAGGCCAAGATATGCAGACACCTGGAGTGTTGTGAAGTGAGTATGTGAGAGATTGGGGTTAATGGGTCTTGAGCATAACTGACAAAATTATCTATCTCTTTTAATCATTTTCTAGTTTTTTTTTTTCCCCCACAAGATAATCCTTTTCATGGTTCTTCACAGTTTTCTAAGGGCTTCCCCATGCACTGTCATGAAAACAACTGCATGCAGAAACTATTATTACAGAAAAACAGCTGGGAGAGCATTTCTAAGGTCACAGTGCAAATAGGAGGCAGAGCCTGGATTAGAAGCCAGGCGTAGCTCCCTGGATCTGGGCTCTGTCCACCATGCTAAATTGCCTGAAGCCCAGCTTCCCTCCCTATCTCCAGTAACAATCCCTTGTGGCTTCTCTCCAAATACCTGCAGCAATTTTTACCTCCTCCGTGAGTCTAACAGCTTAATCCAAGTAGGCCCAATAACACTCTGTTTCTTCCCTGCTGAAATTTGATGAAATGTCCACTTAGTCTTGGCCTAAGGCAAATAAGACCAATACTTTGGTCTTGGCTTCGATTTCTTTTGTTAACATTCCAATTCAATGCTGATTTTCCCTGGGATCTGTCACTCTACTCTCTTCACACAAGCCTCTGAGGAGGCTAATTGATCCCATCTCCTCGTTTTCCCCCACCAGACTCTGACCCAATTCAGAAATAGTCTCTGAGGGTCAGGAGAGAGTTATAAATTTTATTAATGGGTATAAGAATGATGCAACTAGGACCCAATGCTACGGTGTCATTCTGACCACCTACCTGCCCAGTTGTAGGCTATATAGCTGGGTAGCTGGGGGAAGGGAGCCCTTCTCAAGGCAGATGGAGAGACAGAAGGAAGAAAGCACCTATAGGACAGGTTGTTTCCAAGAGAGATCCACGAGCAAAGATGCGTGGTCCCATCAACTCTCCCAAGAGAGGTTCTTGTCATCTTCCTCTTTACTGTGGATGGGAGAATGGGTAAGGGGGAGAGAAGAAAATTTCTTCCTGGATCCTTTCTTGGGAAGGCAAAGGAGTAGCAGAAGAGCCAGTTTTATGGGCCAGGGCGGGATTTGATTCATTAGAATAAAAGGTCGCAAGATGACCTTCATGCGAGTCCCTTTACTCAGAACACCTCTAAGCTTTCCCTGCTGTTCCCATAGGAAAGCTATTCAGAGTGTCCTGCCTCTTCCCCAAGACCGTGCCACTAAGAAAGACTTCTGGAATAAAATGCAGTTCACAGAGCAACCTTCTGCCCACTCTGTGTAATGGGCACCCCCATTCTGTGGGTTCACAGGGTAGGAGGAAAAGTGCTTCATTTTTCTGTGTAAGCTATTGATGGTTTTGCCAGACTATTCTCTGAAGTGGACTTTTATCCTATGTTGTAGCAAAATGATGAATATACCCATTCTGAAATTATTTAGATGTTACATGTTACCGGGTTCCTTCGAAACCAACAACAGTAGCCAAAGACTTAGGGCTGTTGTTTTGATATTGGCACTAATCATCTGTGGTATGTTGGATATGTCTTTTAAGCACTTTGGATATCAGTTTGTTTTATATATATAACAAAAAGGTAATATCAGGTGGATTGTTCCAGACTCAATGTCTCCCACTTAATGATCTCTGGGATCTTAAAAGCAGTAAGAAAACTCTTGGTTAACTTGGTATCAACTGCTGACTCACTCATCTGCAAAACAATGGTTTTTAGAGAAGTAGGAAGGAGTTGACTTTGACAGAAATGAATGATATATCTCTATGTTTCACTGTCTTAGCAAGCGCAAGACAGCCTTCCTACCTGGTTTACTAGTGGAAATATTTTGTTTGCAAACACTGTTTAATCAGGAAAGACAAAATGCACCACCGAGCAAAGTGGTGGTAACAGGTTCGAAAGACTGCTGGGTAGTATTTCACAGGCAAACTATCTCCATGAATATAATCTTGTTGCTACTAAGAATGGGTTATTTCAAATCTCTGAAGCATTAAGAAAGACACTGATTTCCCACAGATATAAATCAGCAGAGTGCAAATATACATTTTATAGGAAATTCTATATAGGAGGAAATAAGGGAAAAATAAACGTGGTAAGGATTAAGTATGTGAAATGCTATATTGTTGTAGACGCTTGCTCTTCCTTTCTCTGGGATAGTAAATGATGGTGGCCCTGTCCACAAGAAAGATCATGTTAATTGGACAATGTCTCTTTTCAGAGAAATGTTAAATGTTAAGGTAAGGGGAAAAAGTGAGACAGCACTAAGCAGGGTTCCAGGAATATATATGGCAAGGATATTTTTCTTTAAAGTTCAAAACTGGTATTCTGCCCTTTTCTTTTTTTCTTTTAAAGGAAATATTTTGAAAACGGAAACCTGTACTGGGGACTAGTAACCAGTCATACGTCTCTTCTACTCTGGAAACTTGGTTGAGATCCAGTTTGAATAGATTAAGTGTTATTCCTCTTACAGTCCAGCTTGATTTTCATTTTTGGAATTGGGAAGCTTTATACAATTAATTCACATTAACTTCACCTAAAATAAAATATTATACCTTCTGTCAGATTTCTTAATCTTGTTTTCAGCTTATGAATTTTTGTAAGTCTTGACAGAAGTGTATAGCTTATTTTCACTATTAAATCCACTTAGGATAGTCTGTATATTTTGAGCCTACTAAGTAGACCTTCACCAACTAATAAATTATAACTTACTTAAAATTAAATATGCAATTTTAAAATTAAAGTAAGATTCAGAAGTGGAAGTGCCTTGCTTAGGTTCATGTATTTGGTTCCTGACATGTGAAGTACAACCTGTACTCCTGATTTATGGAAAAGAACTTTGTTTATGGTTGCCATGGTTTTGAAATAAATGGATATTTTGGTTACTCTCTCTCTCACACACACGTGCACACACACACACGCAAGCACACACACTCAAAAGTCTTAATATTAAGTATATGATAATATTGTAGGAAGAAAGGAACAAAATGAATTTCCTAAATACATTTGTGGACAAGACATACATGGCTAAATAATTCATGTATAATTTACAGTTCCTCGAAAGTAGAATGGCAATGGGGGATGTAAATGGCTTGAAGGTAGCTTCCACATTACAAATTCACTGGGAAATCCCAAGTCAGTTGGTTATCTGTTGAGTAGAGGAAGAGGTTTTTTCTGAAAGACCAAATCTAGTTTGAGATATGGATACAGACAGGTATAGATGTAGGTATAGGAAGTGTGTGCATCCACAAGCACACATACATAAACACACTACATTTTAAGAGAATGATTCATGTGCTGGATCACTTCATTGTCCATCTCCAGGAAGTACCACTTACACTAAGTTCAACATGAATGGCACTCCCTCTGGACTTGTGCAATGTGTAGAGCTGGGCGTTTATATTTGAATATGTTGGAGCTGTCATCACATAAATGTATAATTTCATCAGGCATGTTTTTAAGATTCTTTGAAAACTTCTTAATCATATATGAGTTCTCATGTTTAATTTTTTTATGAGTGAAATAATCTTGCCAAAAAACTAACTGTATTTAGAAAATCAGTCTAATTTGAATGAGGCTGGTGGGTATGACAAGACTTATTTCAGAGGTTGCTACTTTAGTAGAAGTAGATTTAATGCAGATGAAACTCATTCTACTTATTGGCAAGATAAATAGTGGAATCAGGAAGTCCCCAAATAGAGTACAAGCTGACACTTTCCCCTCTTGCATCTATCATGGTGTGTGAAATTCCTGATGTTAGTCATTCCTTTGAGTCATGGTGCTGTCTCCAGATTGGCTTCTGCAGGCCCTAAAATTATGACATTCTACCCAAGTGTGGCGCATTTATGCTTTTAGCCATCATTATTAATTCAGCTTATAAGATGTTTATGGTCAGGCACGGTGGCTCATGTCTGTAATCCCAGCACTTTGGGAGGCCAAGGCGCATGGATCACGAGGTCAGTAGATCGAGATCATCCTGGCTAATATGGTGAAACCCCATCTCTACTAAAAATACAAAAAAATTAGCTGGGCATGGTGGCAGGTGCCTGTAGTCCCAGCTACTCGGGAGGCTGAGGCAGGAGAATGGCAAGAACCGAGGAGGCAGACCTTGCGGTGAGTCGAGATCGTGCCACAGCACTCCAGCCTGGGTGACAGAGTGAGACTCTGTCTCAAAAAAAAAAAAAAAAAAGACATTTATTAAGGACCTGCTATTTTCTATTTTCCTGACAACAATAATTGGGGTTCATGTATAACACCACTTACTTCCAAAGAGAATGTGAAGCAAATTAAGATGCTTTTGCAATAAATTTTGTACTGGAAATATAATGATAATCATCTGAAAAGACAGATGATGGGGAAAAATATGTTTTGGTGGGGTGTTTGAGTGTGTTTAATAGTTGTGATTGCAGAATGTTGGTCTTGGTTTACTATTATGTTAGCAAAAGGCATGATCTGCCCTAGAACAAATTCATTAATATGCATTTACGGTCCTTCCTCCTTTCCTACATTTCTGGCACTGAACAGTACTCTCAGAGCCATTGTACATTTTCTGCAGTTGAACAGACAGTCTCTGCAGTAAGAAATTGCCTTGAGAATAGAGCAGGACTGGTAGACAAGCACCCAGTGTGTAGTCTGGTTGTTTCCTGCTTCTGCGTATATTCTCCTGTTTAGCTTCAATGTATTGACAAGGTTGAGGGATGCCGTTTCTCCCAATTTCCCAACCCGTGTTTTATTGAAGAGAGTCAGCATGTATTTTCTTTTCAGAGACCCTTCCTATCAATGGAAGGTAAGCCCCGTGAAGGGGAGCAGATTGCATCATTGAGTTCAGCGGGAGCGATTCTAGAGTTCACATCAGAGAAGACCAAGGTTTCAAGGGACTGCGGAACTCTTCGTTGAAAGTCAACCTCAGATTTAAGACTCAATTATTTAGATCGAGGCTTTGGTTCAAAAACCACACAATAATATAAATGTAATATAATATGTATAATATAATATAAATATAAAGCCACAAAATAACGTATTTTGCTTTTGTTAATTTCTCATTGACTCTGCATCATACATAAGTGGAATATAAGATTCATGTATATATGATCTCCCTTAGGAGAATGAAATATGTGCAGAAGCTATTTGTTTGAAATACTCAGCATCAGTTGCACTTCCTTCTCTTTGAGGGATCATCTTCTTCTACTCTTTGTCCATCTGGTTCTGGTAGATGGACATCTACCAGATGTCATATTTGACAGCAGGAATGAAATCTGTGATTCAAGCTTGGTCATTTAGTGCATCAAAGCCCCTTAACCACAATGATCATTGTAGAGATGGGAAAGACTGAATCCAAGGAAGATGGAAGGGCTCCTGGGAAAAAACACTTTCTCTTCTCTGCTAGACTGAGCATGGGAGAATGAGCCTAGAGTTGATAGGAGTCACAACATGGAGACTGAAAATGAAGTTAACACAATAGGAGGCAGAGTACAGAGATGGAGACATTTTTGTTCAAGTCTTTATTTGAGCCTCTGAATCAAACCATACCTGAAACTAGCTCTCCTTTTGACGAGTGTTGCAAGTGTAGGCATTACTAAGTGTGGACAAACTCACACCCTCTAAAAAGGCTCTGGCTAAGTCCAATAGCTACTTAAACATCTGATACACAAGAAAATGCTTAGGTTTTCAGACATAAAGGATATTTAATATCATATTTTTTAAAATTTGAGAACTGTTATGAATTTGACGTTTCATTTTTTAAAAAAACTTTTCATATCTGAAGATTTTAGCTTAAATTAAAAGAAAAACTGTGTCTGAATTCCTTCAACCAAATATGATCTTTTGTACCTATCTTTCTCTCACGATAATTTGTATACCTTTTGTGGCAAAGGTATTTATATATCTGTCTAATTACCATAACCAATTATAAAGTTCTTTTGAGAAAGGAGAGGCCTATGTATTATAACATAGGACCTAGTCCTCTCTTATACCACACTTGTATACATTAATTAAAGTTACCTGAAGATATGTCTGAAGTCAGGTTGTGGGTGCATAAAATTCAGGAATTGAGCCAAAAATTAGGTAAAGAAACCAACTGTGTAGTCAAGATTTGTTGATGCTTAAAAGTAACCACATTTAAGAGTTGACCACTAATGCTTCTGTGGGAATAGACATATGTAGAACCCCCAAACAGTAGTTAATCCCTCCATAAGATAGGTTATTTCGTTCAAATCTGTTTTAAAAAATTATGCATATCTAAATAAAACACAGTCATTCACAGAAAAGGCTTACTGATGGTGAATATTCTATACTCTGTCGTTTGTCTATCTCTTGCACTAGACTGGCAGTTCCTCAACTTATATCCATAAGTATTGATACACCATATTTGTTGAATAAATGATTACCATATGGAATGAATGAAGGATTTTTCCCTCTTTCGCTTTCATTATCCCTTTGAAGCACTTACTAATAATTTTGTCTGCTGCTGTATGGCTGCTTTTGTCTGCCATTTTGATGGCACTTGTCAGGTGTGTTTGTGTGTGTGTGTGTGAATGGCAGCAGTTGTGAGGGGTTGGGTTGGGGGTACTGTGAACTTTGGATCTTTCTAGAGCTTTTTAGTATCAAAAGTTTCTGCCTCTTTCCTCAGGTCCCTGTTATGACAGGGTTTATATATTGTATTTGCATTTTATTTCAGATCTCAGGTGGAGTATCAGAACACAAATGACATGTCTTGGATCATCAGTGTTTGGGGTCATCGGCTGGAAAACCTGTGAAGAATCCACTCAGGAGATGTCTTCTGCATTGCTGTAGGGCTGGCCTTGCTGAGTTTGTCTGTGTGAAAGGAATAGCCAGACTGTGAAACAGTTTGCTTGTGTTGGCCCTTTACATTTTTGGAGCTTTCCATAACCCAATCAATTATGTAGCAATTGGCACTAAACTTGCCCAGAGATACTCAGCTGAATACATTTTCACACTTACACACATGCGCGCCTCATCCTCACTGTGCCTGGCCTGAACATCTGATGGATGAGCCCAAGCTCTCAGCGTTCAGAACATGCATGGGCATCATGCAGGAGATAGTAGACATTAACAGCACAAGTTTTGAAGGTGGATTTTCTGTGTTCAAGTTTGAGTTCTGTCACCTACCAGTGTGTGGCCTTGACTTTGATATTTAATATTTACCTAACACCTCAGTGCTTCAGTTTCTCCACCTGCTAAATGGGGATATAGCTCTTGGCTCATGGAGTTATTTGGAAGACTGACTGAGATAATCCATGAATCATGCTTAGCTTCATGCCTGCCAAATGGTAACTCTCAATAGTTGTTGGTTTTCATTATTGCTATTGCCATTACTATCACCACGACCATCACATCATTATCATCATCATCAACATCTGCATCATTATCAGCATCAGCATCTCCATCATCTTATGAAGAACAGCTGTTCTGATATTTAAGCTGGAATTTGAGGGTGAGATAAGAGGAGATTTCACATCCGTGCACATGAGCTCTAAAAATTGAGGACCACATGCAAATAAGTTAGTGTTGAAGTCTAAACTCCTGCAGATATATTTGCTGCTTCTTGATGAATGGCTACCTAGATATAGTCTTCAGGAACAAGACCAAAAGTTAGGTCATGATTTGGTCATTGAAAATCCGTGGTAGTCTTTAGGTAACTTTTTGTGTAATGTTTTGATGGTGAGTCATAAATATCACCTTTGTGTGAAAAGACATACGCACACAAAAATAGCCACAGGGCGTTAAAAAGGCGAGATGTGGAAGCATTTTATATATATATAAAATATATGTGAAATATTTCAAAGGAGTGAAAAAACACCCGGCAGATGGGGTGACATGGGGAAACATTTGCTTGTGTTGGCCCCTTACATTTTTGGAGCCTTCCATAGCCCAATCAATTGTGTAGCAACTGGCACTGAACTTGCCAGTTGTTTGGGAAGTTTAGATGGGGAAACAAGCAAAATGTTTCCCCATGTCACTCTATCTGCTGGGTGTTTTTTCACTCCTTTGAAATAGTTTATATATGTTATATATATACACACATATATATGTATTTTTGTGTGTGTGTGTATATATATGTTTATACATATATATGTTACAGAGAATGATGTTAAAGGAAATGATCGTTCATAAATTCACTCATGAACTGCAGTTCTGCTGGGTGTTTTTTCACTCCTTTGAAATATTTTATATATATTATATATATGTTACAGGAAAGGGGTCCCGATCCGGACCCCAAGAGAAAGTTCTTGGATCTCACATAAGAAAGAATTCAGGGCGAGTCCACAATGCAAAGCAAAAACAAGTTTACTAAGAGAGTAAAGGAATGAAAGAATGGCTGCTCCATAGACAGAGCAGCCCTGGGGGCGGCTGGCTGCCCACTTTTATGGTCATTTTTTGATGATATGCTAAACAAGGGGTGGATTATTCATGCCTCCCCTTTTTACACCATATAGGGTAACGTCCTGTCGTTGCCATGGCATTTGTAAATTGTGATGGCTCTAATGAGAGAGTAGCAGTGAGGACGACCAGAGGTCACTCTTGTGGCCATCTTGGTTTTGGTGGGTTTTAGCCGGCTTCTTTGCTGCAGCCTGTTTTGTCAGCAAGGTCTTTATGACCTGTATCCTGTGCTGACCTCCTATCTCATCCTGTGACTTAGAATGCCTTAACCATCTGGGAATGAAGCCCAATAGGTCAGCCTCATTTCACCCATCCCCTGTTCAAGATGGAGTAGCTCTGGTTCACACACCTCTGACATATACATTGTTGATCTTCTTCTAGATCTTTCTATCTAATCTACCTATCTATACCTATTTATGCTTTTATTTATCTCCATCACACACACACACACACACACACACACACACACACACACACACAAAAGCAGCTAACTCTGGTTTCTGATTTCTCTTTTCTAACATAAGATTTGGGGATCTCTGCCATATCTATACTTAATTCCTTTCTACTCTAGAAACTCCAGCAAAACAGCTCTTGGGGAAGAATGCATTCCTCTGTGAGTTACCTCATGAATGCATAATATGGGAGAGGTCAGCTATGATATTTGCTGCACAAGGCAGGATTTGAGAAATTCTGGGAGGTGGCTGCTTCTCTTGCCCCAAAGTCTGAAATGGGTGGCAGGAACTCATAATAATAAGTTCTGTATCTAAGTGAAATGCTAGAAGTTCATAGTGCCTCTTTGTGACTCTATCAGTTTTTTTTTTTTTTTTTTTTTTTTAACCTAAATGGGAACCCTAAGCTGCAATGATCTCTGAGGACATCAGCTCCATTATTCGTGCGTCCAGGCTCTCCCGCTTTCCCTTCTGCAAACAACAGCTCTGCCTCAGCCTCATGCTGCTGGGCTGCTTGGAATTCCTGACATGGTTCTTCTACATTCCTCACCCCGAAGGGATAATAGTCATTTATAGAGGGGCCACCTTCTATTCACCTCCTGAGAAGGAGGGCGGTTTGAAAACAAAACAAAACAAAACAAAACTACCAAACGAAGAAAAATGTGAGATATGGTGAGAAAAACATGGAAACAGCCAAGACACTAGAGAGAGATAGGAGAAGCTGATCCACGTGTTCCACCTTTGGGCTTGAAAGGAAATGATCGTTCATAAATTCACTCATGAACTGCAGTCCTGCTGGGTGTTTTTTCACTCCTTTGAAATATTTTCCTTTTTACAGTGCTCAAATATTTTGTTTTCCCTTTTCTGGGATTCTTATCCTGGGTTGTGTTCTGTTTTAACATTTGTTTCTTCTTTTTAAAGCTTTGTCTTCCTTTCACTTGCTTTTGCTTCTCTACAGGGTCTTTTTGGTTTTGCCTGGCTTTCTCCAAATTGTGTGTGTGTGTGTGTGTGTATGTGTGTGTGTGCATGCACATGCATCTGTTTCAATACGAGGATAAGGGAGAGGAAATTTATAATATAAAAACGGGTAAACCAATTGAGTTTGCAAAAAGCTGTGTTCTCTGAGGCACATTCTTTTCACCATGTGCTTAGAGAGACATGTCCTCTGTTGTGTGGTGTACCCCAAATCCCGCAGTCAGTGCAAACAGTGGAAAAAATGTCTCCCTTTCCTGCTTTCATACAAGCTTCATGAACAGAGGCCATGGTCTCTAGGACAGAGTGAAGTCTTTTCTGCTTCCCATTGAAAAGTCAGTCAAGAGGTAGCATGCTGTGCCTAGTGTCAGAGGCTACAACGGGACGAAGAAGTTATTTTACATGTTGCATGATGAAAGAATGTTGTTTGTGCAAGATCTGATGAGCAGAAGTGCCTATTAGGTGTACCTTGTTAAACCAGCGCCTCATTTAATCATAATGATTGTCTTCTGTGGTGGAGATTAAATTACAGAGCTTCTCCTATATAAACAGGTAGACAATTGAAGTCTCGCTGAAAAGAAAAGCATCCATCCTGGTGCTCCTGGAAATGTCTGATTCCTCCAAGGTAGAGAAGAATTCGAAAAATCTGACGTTAGAGCACTCAGACAGTTGGAGAAAGAAGCTGCAGCTTTTCCTCCAAGATACATGTATTTTTGGTTTAATGTTCACTCCCGTAGGATGAAAATCACAAACACAAACTCACTCATGATCACTTTTTTTATTCTGGAAAACCCTTGAGAACCGCTTTAAAAAGTTATGATACTTTTGGGTTTGTTTGACTTTTAAGTCTTTTGTAGAGTCTGCAATTATAATTACTGTGCTTCTTTCTTCTAAGACCTGAAAAATTTAATAGGTACCTGAGCAGGACGGTTTAATTTTTGTTTTGAAACTGTGTTATGGCAAAGCTTAGAAATATTATTATTTATTTTCTTGTTTCAAATCAAAGTCATTATTCTCAAAAGACAAAACAAAATAACAGTCACTTTTGGGGAATAAGATTACATCTCAAGGCCATGTCAAAATCTTGACAGTGGCAATTCTCATGGAATTTTCAAAATCTGAAATACAAGGGTCATTTTCACTCTCTGAGATTGTTTGAAAAGTAATTAAAATAGTTTTCCCATCACAAAGAAAGAATGCTCATTCACATGTTACCTTTAGAATAATAGAATAATTACTAAGATTATCTACCTGTCTGCAATAATATATTGCTGATTTCTTTTTAGCTATTACCTTGCTCAATATATAAAGTTCTGTTAGATCTTGCTATATCATTTAGCGCCTGGGAGTTGAAACGCTATTGTAAAAGCTCTTCTGTGACGACTCATGGAAAAGGAAAGAAAGCAGAATGATTTGAAATAAATAACAAATATAGTCACACTCAATGTAAATAATACCAAGAAAAAAATTAATGAAAAGTTTTATTTTGAATTAGTACTTTCAATTCTGTAATTTCATGCTTATCAATATTGCCTAAATTGGCTCTAAAGCCTTTTATGATTATTCATGACACACATACCTAATGTTCTGGGCCTCAATTTCTACCCCCCACCCCTATCATGTAATGTAAATTTTATAAGTGTGAAATTAAGTTAAATGATCTATGTCCAATAACAGTTATAACAAAGCATGACCTAATTTTCTTGATTCTCTTATAACATACAATGATTTTGTTTTCTAATAAATATTTGTTTTGTTCAAACCAGCAAAAGAAAGGAGTTTGAGCCTTACATGACTTCTTGCTAAACCCTGTTATAGTGCAAATGACTTTTGTTTTCTCCCCCAGGAAGTCTAACATTTGACCCATTTGAGAGGAACTCTTCCATTTGAAAAACTTTGCTCTTAAAAGCGATCGTTTTGGCCGGGCGCGGCAGCTCAAGCCTGTAATCCCAGCACTTTGGGAGGCCGAGACGGGAGGATCACGAGGTCAGGAGATCAAGACCATCCTGGCTAACCCGGTGAAACCCCATCTCTACTAAAAAAAAAAATACAAAAAACTAGCCGGGCGAGGTGGCGGGCGCCTGTAGTCCCAGCTACTTGGGAGGGGAGGCTGAGGCAGGAGAATGGCGTGAACCCGGGAGGCGGAGCTTGCAGTGAGCTGAGATCCGGACAGAGCGAGACTCCGTCCTAAAAAAAAAAAAAAAAAAAGCGATGGTTTTAAGATCTGAATCAAACACCAGCATATTACTAACAATTCAAACATAATGAAAATAAGCTATCTCTATTTTCACTACACCTCTAAGTTTGAAGGCTATATTAAGTGACTAAAATGTGCAGTAAGATGTAGAGTACCACTCCAGACTCCAGGCATAGTACAAGTCACATCTCAACCTTTATAGAAGATGTTCTGTTTTCTTGGAATGCCTTTCTCTTGTCCCTCCAGGTCACTTTTCAGGGATGACATCAAATGCCACTCTCTCTGTGAAGTATTTCTCATGTCTTCTCTCTGCATTCTGTCACATGCAGAAGTAGAGGCTCCCTCTGCCATGTTTCTGACATACCTCTTCATATCTATTATAGTGCTCATTGTGTTATAATTATTTGTGTCTATATGTTGTTAGGTGGTCAATTATTTGAAGGAAGTAACCATGTATTCACCTTATCACTGAATTCAATAGCAGGCATAGAACAGATGTTTGATAAATATTTGTTACCTAGAACAATGAAAAAACAATTTGTTACCTAGAACAACAGCAAGAAACTTCAGGTCCTGTCATTTGGTAATCAGTGGCTTTTAAGCTCTTGGTAAAGTAATGCTCTGTAAAAAATACTTATTTTACATCACAACTTAGAACACACTGACACAAACACAACTGATAGTTTTATAATACAGCATTTTCTACCTTTAATATGTGTGAGGTACACTGATATTTTCTATTCTGTTCCAGTTTTAAAATTTGATCTCACTCACTAAATTGATTTCATAACCTAACTGGTTGTGGCCCATGGTTTGAAAAGCAGTATTTCATCTTTGTGGCTTTAGGAAGATCTATTTCTTTCATCTGGTTTTGGAGCAATCTGTTCTGTTTTTAAATGTTTTCAAAGATTCATATTATTGTAGCCATCTTCAAAACACTTGTTCTACTAGATATAATCAATGTGTAAATTAAATGTTATTTCTATAGTCTCTCATCGCCATAATTTCTTTCAGTGCTTCACTTTGATATTTTGTTGGAGAGATAAGTAAGTAAAAAGTTATCTAATCCTGGTTTCACTTAGTCCGTAAGAGATTTTTTACCGTGTTCCGTAATGGAACATGAGGAGTCAAGTACCAAAAAGGTTAGGTGTCCTGAGAGCCGGCCAGTAGCCACCACATATCATGTATTTGAATTCATACAGCAATGAATCATTTTCCAAGAAAACTGTAAAAGGATGTTATTGAAATAACTACCTGGAGAATTCAAAGTCTTAGCAACTGATTATAATTCTTGACTCCAAACCTACAGAAGAAAAAATACTGAGCAGAACCATTTCTATGATCTGGAAAGTTAACACCACAAATCAACTTACAAAAACACTTAACAACACACCATAGCCATTCCGCTGTGCTTAGGTTATAACGGGGCAATGACTCACTGGGAAACTTTCATTGGAAAATAGATAGTCGAAGGCAGTTCCTTCTCTCTGTGAAGTCAGAGAGAACTAATCAACCTCTTCCTGACCTCCGTGATCTTATTGCTCCCTGATAGGCTATCCTGAGTAGACCGGAGATAAGATGGCCCTTCTGGACAACTCAAAGGAATCCCTTTTGAAAGTGAAAATGATTTGAAGTTTTTTCATGCCTAGCTAAATACAGGCGCTGTATCTTATTATAGGTTAACATGGGGCTTTTGATAGGTAGACACCGTCTTCTAAATCCAGCAACACCACTGGAGTCTAATGGCTGGTAGAAGCATAATGTAAATTTTTCCAAAATGCTTTGAATCTCTTGGTTCAGTCAATATAATTTTATCCTTTAGAGCTACATGGTCCAATATGATAGCATTAGCCACATAGGGCTATGTCAACTGAAAGTAATTAAAATTAAACAAAATGAAAAATTCGGTTGTTTAGTCAGAGTGATTCCACATCAAGTGCTTAGTATTCATTACTGTAGAAGGTTCTATTGGTTCCGTACAGTGCTGTCTATAGCCATTTCATTTTATTAACATCTGATGTCTTTGGTCACTTGCTTGATTGCTAAAAAAGGAAAAGTGGCAGGACAGTGGAGCTTTGCTTATCCATGTTAGGAAAACATTTATTTCAGCCTCTACAGGGCTTCTTATCTAAAAATCTTCTATGCTGACTCTTACTGGGTCCTCGACATGGGTCCATTCCAGCTCCTGCCTTGATCCTGTCTAATCAATCCTTCTCATTGCTTCCAGGATTAGCATTCTTAACCACAGGGTAGTAGAAGTTATTTTTTTCCTAGGAAAACTTCAACTCTTCCCCATTACCCACAGAGTAACTTTTACTTTTCTTGATTTGGATTTGATCTGGCCCGAACCAACCCTTCCAGCTCTTTTTCTGTTTCTCTAACTCTCCTATGCCCTGGCCACAGTCAAATTCGAACACCCTTGGCTGCATATCCAAATATCTTTAGTGTCCACGCATCTTGGTTCAGTTTACATGCCAGAACCTTTGTGAAAACTTCACAATCTTGCTGAACCAAAACATGTCACTACTTTATCTAAGTGCTCACAGCACTTGCAGCTCTGTTACAACATTGTTTTTCTACTTAAATTTGTACGTGTCTAACTCTCCTACTGGGTGATAAGCTTTTAGATGCACAAGATCTTGCACCTCTGTGTCCTGCATAGCTTTCTACACATAGCTGTTTAACAAGAAATATACAGAGAGAGTTGAATTTAATATGGGGTGAGGATAGAAAAAATGGTTAACTGGAGTCAGGGAGGGTGTCCTTAGAGAACTATTGCTGGGGGTTGTGTAGGATTGTAAAGGATGCAGACTGGAGGAGGACTGAGGTTAAGATGAGAAACCTACCCTTGGCAGTGCTGAAAAACATAACAGAATTGTGCGGCAGCACTGCAGGCTGCCAATGTTTCATAGGTCACAAAACACCACGAGGCATTCCTCCTGATGGAGGTCAACCTCCAGCAGAGTGAGTCACTCTCTCCCTGTGCTCATGAGGCCCTTAATCCATGGCTCTGCGATATTCCAAGGCCTCAGGCTGAGCACTTCTTGGTGTCGGGGCCACCCTCTTACTCTATCCTGCCTTCTTACCATGCACACTGCCCCATCTGTCCTAGGGCCCAGTTTCATGCATCCCATAAGGAGGTTTGCAGTCAATTCTGACTGAATCAATTCAGGCGTGAGCTAAGACCTGCGTGAAAGGTAATCACAGTCAGAATGCAAAGCATGTAAATTGCCAAGTACAAACAGGAATGCGGAACATGTTGCTGGAGTAATTTTATTTATTTTCAAACAGCACAGGGTCTTTGGGTCATCTCCACCGTTTAACCCAGCGATATCGTGGCATCCCTGGAATTCTGAATGCTGTTTGATCAATCATCACGTCTCCTTTCCACAAAAGGGCCTGTTTTTACTAAAGATAAAACTCTCTTTCCTCATCTTCAAAAGGAAGCTCAGTACATTAAAAAAAAAAAAAAAAAAAAAAGAAATTCCCCCTTTGACTTTTCTCACTCTAAGTTTCCCAGGGGTCGATGGGAAGTGAAGGAGAATGTGGAGAATTGGAGCTGGAAGTGTTAGGAACCTAGAGCTCTTTTCCACGAATGGGAGGGAAGTTCATCAAAGCACACGTGTGGTCAAAGAAGCTTAAAAATAAAGCTGATTTCTAACAGAGAAAAAAAAATTCATTAAGCTTTCAATAAGCTGCTTTTTTCAAGGAATAAAAAAATAAAAAAGGAAAAAAAAGCAAGAAATGTCTGCCAAGAGAGGAAAAGGCAATACACTCTTCCAAAAGGATCTTTTGAGTAAAAGGAACATGTAAATTCCAAGAAAAGTTAGTTAGAAAGAACAGTTTATTCTCACTGGTTCCTTCTCATCACATCAGTATTTATTTCCCCAAATGCCCTTTATTTATTCATTTTAAAGTATCATAGGTGTCTACATGTTGGTCAGGGTATAAAGAACTTTTCTTACCGCAAAGACCCTTTGGGACACCAAGCAGAGACCTCAGCTATCCTTTTAAATTCTCAGGACTCTGAAACCTAATGTCTGCATAGACAAACAGGAGGGCTGGTGGAAGAAGGCAGGAGCCCAAGTAGTTAGCACGTAGGCCGCTTACCAAGAAAATCACCAGGGTGTTCCAGCATGAGCTGGTTTGACATCAATCCATACGATGGGGTTAGCGTGTGCCAGCTTCAGACTGTGTAACTTCTGTTTACCGAAACTGTAACACATATTCATTGTGAGCTACAATTATCCACAGTTTAGTATGTTTATGAAACTATTTTGTGGTTATTTATTAAAAATAAAATTTATGTGTGCTTATTGAAGCTATATTTTGGCAGGCAAAGGAGGTTGGCAGAAATGTCTGAGTCAACAGCGGGTACTAGCCACTCTTTATGTCGTCATATAAAAACTTGTCAAATAATATTTAGTTTTTAATCTTCAGTTGCAAACATAAGGTTAGTCATGAAAAATATTCTGTGAGTTGGTCTCCTTGAAACAAGAGACTGGGTGTTTGGATTTAACTAAAGGCGATAATTAAGTTTCTGGCTGGTTTAAGGGTGATCTGTTATCCCTTTTCTCCCACCAACTTCTACTACCTGTTTTTTTATCCATGTTCCTCTTCCTCATGTCTTCAAGAACTGTTTAAGAATGATTTTTTTATAATATGAGCTGTTTATCTATCAAGACAAAAATGCAAAGACAAATGTATTACTCATGATCAAGGATAAATTATCCTGCCTGTATGGTCATGGTACTATTCTCTTGGAGATCTTTTGGGAGCAAATGGATTATTTATTTTCTCTGAAATTTTTAGTTAATTATTTTATTTATTTATTGCGACAGGGTCTTGCTCTGTTTCCAGACTGGAGTGCAGTGGTGCAATCACAGCTCACTGCAGCCTCAAATTCCTAGGCTTGAGTGATCCTCCCACCTTAGCCTTCCAAATAGCTGGGAGCACAGGTGCCTGCCACCACACCTGGTTAATTTTTTATTTTTTGTAGATATAGTATCTCCCTATGTTTCCCAGGTTGGTCTCAAACTCCTGGGCTCTAGTGATCTTCCCACTTCAGTTGCCTGAGTAGCTGGGAACACAGGTACTTGCCACCACACCTGGCTAATTTTTCATTTATTGTAGAGATAGGGTCTCCCTATGTTGCCCAGGCTGGCATTGAACTCCTAGGTTCTAGCAATTCTCCCACTTCAGCCTCCCAAAATGCTGGGATTACAGGTGTGAGCCACCACACCCAGCTAGTTATTTAAATCACTATACTTACTTCCCAAGGGGGCCTTTTAAGAAGGAGTTTCCTCCTCCTCCTCCTCCTCCTCCTCCTCCTCTTCTTCTGCTTCTGCTTCTCCTCCTCCTCCTCCTCCTCCTCCCTCCTCCCCGCCTTCCTCTCCTCCTTCCTTCTCTTCTTCTTCTTTCTTTTCTTCTTTTTGGTAGGGAGGTTTCTTCTTAAAGTGCCACAGTTAGCTTCAGGATATGTATAGTCCATCATAATTAACTATGTGTACTTACACACAAACTGGAATCATGGGAGTTTGTTCATAAGGATCCTGAATGGATAGAAAAATAGCATTAAGTAAGGGGCCTTGGGATTAGAAAGGATATACTATGAATAGGTGGAAAAAGGAATTCTTTGTCTTTGAATCTACTTACACAAAGATTCAACAGGAGAAGAGGAAAGATTTAGTATGGAATTGTTCAAGAAGAAATCTTTCCTAAAGGGGAGATTCTGAGATGTGATAAACTGGAGTTGAAAAAAGACAGCCCAATGTACTTCTTGCTACTTCCTTAAATACCTTGAGTATGACTCACTGCTGAGGTTGTGCTTTAGTCTGCCTTGAAAGAATTTCTGATCTCAACCGCAGAAGACAGTTGTCAATTTTATATGTCAATTGTCTCCCGTCTCTCTGTAGTTTTGCTTTGGTTCTAGTAGAAGAGCTGTTTTGAGCATGCCCTTGTTGACAGTGACTTTGTCCTGAAATAGAGTATTTGCTGCCAAGTAACCTAATCCATACACATTTTATTTATTTATTGAGTATCTTTTGTGAGCAAAGCTCTGTACCAGGTGCTGTAGAGAATGTCAAATCTTCTAAGAGTCATTCCTCTAAGAAGTATGTAAAGTGAAAAAATGTGTTATCTATGAGTGGTCTTTATAGCATAGTCTACAGTAGTTTGGGTGCCATCATCAGGATGAAACCTTATTTTGGATCCACCAAACACATTAATTCTGAGACCTGCAGGAATTTGGTGTATTTGAAAACAAACATGCAGCAGAATAGGGCAAGAGAGTGGAAGGGAGGAATCTGTCTGGGTAGGTAGGACCCAAATAAACCCATCACATGGTTTCAAAAGTCTTGTAGATAGTGTTCCTGAGGATGCAGTCTGAGTCAGAGTCTGGTAAGAAGGATGTTCACTAAGGACTAGTCTTGGATTAACACATGTGGAAACAAGAAGGAAGAAGGATTGGGCAGAGAGATAAGGGGCTCTGGGGTTTGGGCCCAGTGACAGTCTTGGTTGACCCCATGAGGAGCAGTGGAACTATAATGGTTCTCCAGGGGCGGTCCCCAGTTGGGTTAAGATATTTGGGCTTTTATACCTTCACATTGACCAATCATTGGATGAGGGCCTCCCCAGGATCGAATGTGACCTCCTGGGGCAAGGCAGTTCTTTGCAGCTAGAACAACCCTGAAGGGGCTGGCAACACTCTCAGCCAATGGACAATAAGTCTTTATTGAACGGGGATCTGAGTGGTGCACCTTGGTGTCTACCTCAAAAATCTTATTTGCATTAAAAAAATCATGTTTTCAGTTTCAGGAGAATAGTTTAGTGAGGAACAGAGTAGGAGTGGAAATCAATTAGAATGCTCTTGGAATTGTTCAGTGGAAAATGATCATGATGGTTTGAACTGCAGAGTGACTGTAAAAAGGCAAAGAAGTAAATGGAACCCAAAAGCATTTTTGACATAGCTTTTATAGGAATAGGAAATGGATTAGATGGCGTACACAAGGGATAGAAATATACCTATGATAAATCTGAGTCTTGCCACGAGCAAGTGGGAAAATAGAGATACCATTTATAGAGGAGGGACTTCTTGAGAAGAATTGTGAGCAGGGGCAGGAATGGGACTGAAGACTATTGGTGATTCAGCCAAGTGGTGTACAGCCATGCAGAAAGTTGGATACATAATTCTGGAGCTTAGGAAGAAGGTCTGGAATGTTGTTTTCTAATATGCTGCTGTGTTGCTGCAGAACCTCAGCAGGTGATAACTCCTAGGGAGGGAATGTGATAAAATGGGAAGGAGGTTCACAGGAAGCCTAAGGCATGGCCATCTCTAGAAGTAAAGGAATGAACAAAGGACACAGAGGAGCTATCAGAGAGGCCTGAAGAAAACCAGCACCATGTGATGTCCTTGAAGCTTAGGGAGGAGACCATTGAAGAAGCATTGTTAGCATTCTTTGAATACTAATGAGGAAGAACATCTATTTTAATTTTTATTGGTCATTTATTAACAACTCGATGGAGGAATATTTAACATAACATATAATTCACCCATTTCTAGTGTACAATTCAATGATTGTCTTTTTTTTTTAAGTAAATTTACCAATTTATATAATCATCATCCTAAACCAGTTTCAGAATATTTTTATCACCCAACTAAGATTCTTCATGCAGATTCATTTGTTTTAGTCATTTATCCTTCAACCTAGTTTGTGAAGATGTTTTCTCTGCAGAAACTTTATAGTTTTATGGAGTTAAATGTAATGATCATTTCTTTTATAAATAACTGTTTTGTTTTCTATTTTTGATATTATTAGAAAGCATTTTTTTCCCCAAGATTATAAAAGTATTTTCCTATATATTCTCCTACTATTCTTCTGGTTTTAATTTTTGGATTTTGATTTCTGATTCCTTTGGAATTTGTTTTGTTTTAAGGAAATAAATGGTGATCCATTTTTACCTTGTTTTCCAAACTGCTGGCCAATTGTTCCAAAACCAATTGTTCATGAATAAATATTGTCTCCCTTGATTTGGTTAAATTACCATATTCTGCCTGTGTTCGATCTATCCCTGCCTTAGTGCCACACTGTTTTATTTACTATTCCTTAACAATACATTTTAGTGTCTAATAGCATGAAACTGTAATAGAACTTGGTTAAGTGTTCATGTGACTGAGTGTATTAAAAAATTTCCTTACTACCCCTCTTTCTCTAGCAACTCCCTTGGCCTTTTCTCTCTCTTTGGCTACAATTAGACCCTCATTCCAAGTATATCCTGCTAACCCTATGGCTTTGAGTTCGTTTGTTTTAGTTGCCAAACTCTCAGAACAATTCTGATTCTTCAGCCAGACTGTAATTTGGAAGTTTGATTGTTTTGTTTGTTGGCTGCTTGTTAATCTGAGGGAAGTTCATCATCATCTGCAGTCCATTTTCTGCGTAATGTAAGGTAAACACCATCGTGTGATGCCTGAAAGGAAGAGTTAACTATTATAATTCTATGGTCAACTGTCATATTTAATTGAAATCTCTATAACTAACAGACTTCTGTGACAGTTTTGTGTTATATTTCACTCTGTCTTTCTGGTAGGCTTCAAATGAATCTGAAGTTGAGGGTTATTTTTCCACTGGCTGTTGACTGACATTGGCTATCTTTATTCATTGCATCAGCTCAAAATATTGCCTCAATTTTGCAAAGCAGTTTTTCTGCATGATCTTTGTTTTTTTGTTTGTTTGTCTGTTTGCTTGTTTTTTAAAATTGTTTTCTTGCACACAAGAAGTCTTCTACATATCAGCACATAAACTCTGGAATTTTGATGTTGTCTGTGACTTATAAAGTCAAAAGGGTAGAAAGTGGATGGAAAGTGGTTTTACAGCTTCTATGCCTCTTATTATTGTTTGGGATTAAAATGTGATTTAGAGTAAGATTCTTATATATGCTATTTCTCTACATTGTTGAGTAAAAGGTTATCAGTTCCAACCAAAGTTGTACAGGTAGTTTTCAGACCTTAGTTGAAATGTAGGGTAGTGAGACTTTTATTCAGAGCAAAAGCCTAAGAGTAATAATAGTGGGTAGTCAGACGAGCAGCAGCTGGTGCCAGAAGACCTTATTAGGCTGCTGACTCTGTCAGCCAGTGGTCTTGTGCAGGAGAGCTCACTTCTCTGAACCCTGGATTTCTCATCTGTGAAAGGAAGGGATAATAAACATCTATCACTTAGGATTGACATGAATGGAAAGAACATATAGAAATGTGTTAGATAGGATAAGAAGCTATGGAAATATTGAGTAGGGTTGAGGTTAAATGTCTTGCCTTTCCTTGGCTTGGAAGTGTTCACATTAATTGGAGGCAAATTAATGATGTGGTTCATCCAATCTAAATCACTATAGATTTTCAGATATATCTTTCTTTCATTTACCACTGGAGAAAAATGCTCCCAATTTCATCATTGAGTATAAGACATCTAGATTTCTGAGATGTCAAACTCTGAAAGAAATGGATGTGAAAGACACATCCCTTTTGTGTCTTATGGATGAAATATAGTAAGTAGAGAAAATATAAAAGACGTGGACTGATTGGGGAGAAGGTCAGTCTGAATTAGGGATAATCAGACATATAGGATCTTTTAAAAAGGCATACAATTTCTAGCTTTTGAATTTATAATAGATGAAATAGGGTAAATTAACAGATCACTAGCGAAATTGCCTTAATGAATAGATAACTGAGTCTGTGGCATCTGGCCCCCACTGGGCCCTGAGCGGGTCATCTGATTTAGCTCTTTGGGGACCCTGCTAAGTTTTCCACAGGAGACACTTCAAGCTGTTTCCACACTTTCCAGGCTCCTGCCCCGTGTTCACTGGCCAGTCGTTAATTTCTCCACTTCTACTTGGGTGGGAGCAACTGTAGTTTTCCTGATCTTCATCCCAGCCTATCTTTCCTTCTATTTTAGTTCAAAATGTCTCCTTTCTCTTCCAAGATTAAAATTAAAATTGCATCTGAATATGTCTTTCTGGAAATTTTGCTTTATCTACTTACTTAACTTTCTCTACTAGGTTTTAAAAGTTTGCTTTCTGGTGGGCTAACATTTTCCTAATTAAAAGTGTCCTTTTGCCGGGCGCGCGGTGCCAAGCCTGTAATCCCAGCACGTTTGGGAGCCGAGGCGGGCCGCGATCACAAGGTCAGGAGATCAGAGGACCACGGACACGGTGAAAACCCCGTCTCTACTAAATGATACAAAAAATCAGCCGGGCGAGGGGCGGGCGCCTGTAGTCCCTGCTACTCAGGAGGCTGAGGCGGGGAGAATGGCGTGAAACCGGGAGGCGGAGCTTGCAGTGAGCCGATGATTCCCGCCACTGTACTCCAGCCTGGGCGTGCAGGTCCAGACTCCGTCGTGTCCTTTTAACCCCTTTACTGTTTTAAGGCGGAATAAAAAAAAAAAAAAAAAGTGTCCTTTTAACCTGTTAACTGTTGACAGGCAGTATAGATAAGTCAATAAAAGCTTAAGCTACAGAACCATATACTGTAAGTTTAAATATCAGCTTGTCTCTAACTAGCAGGACACATTGGGAAATTATTTAACATATCTGTTCTCCAATTGTTTCATTTGGAAACCTGGAACATTGGACAATTGGGACTTTATGTTTGTCTCATAGAGATGTTTAGGAATTAAATGGATATATATATGTGTGTATATATATATTTAAGTGAATGACTATATATATTCATTTAAGTGAATGACTATATATATTCATTTAAGTGAACGACTATATTCGTTTAAGTGAATGAATATATATTCGTTTAAGTGAATGAATATATATATATTCGTTTAAGTGAATGAATATATATATTCGTTTAAGTGAATGGGGTACATATATATTCATTTAAGTGAATGAATATATATATGGCACTTGGGGCACTGCCTGGAACATGGTAAGTTTACCAGTCTGTTTCTTCACTTTTGTTCTCTTACCACTAACAAAAAAAGTTACTTCCTGAAACCACTGCATTGGACTTACAAAATGTTTCTCATGTCGGGCTCTGCTATATTTTCTTTCATGCCACTTTCTGTCATACCACATATCCTGGTGAAAATTAAAGGGGCAAAGGTCAGTGGGTGTAAAAGCATTACATAGTCCCCAAATCTATTTTAACTCATCTTTACTTCTGATGATGAAGGCTACTTTTACTGTTCCTATCTACCTGGGAAGTGACTTTCTACAATTTTTCTAATGGGTACAAATTTGATTTTTGTGTTTTAACTGCCAGGTCTCTATGTTTATATTCACAGAAAATTAGAGGAAGATGTAAAACATATTTCTGAACACTCTACAAATTCAAAGTACCCACTTTACATAAATATGGATATCTGTTTGTAGAAGTGGGCTCATTGCATTTTCCTTTTAAGAACATTCCATAGAATTCTTTCAGCTTTCCCATTTGCTATCTCCAACATTCTTCAGCACTTTCTCTGGGAAGGCAAGTTAAATGATTTGAGCACAACTCGGAACTCATAAACTCTGAAACAATGTCATTATAACTGCCCACAAATTGCTCTGAATACAAAATGTGTAGATAGCTTTATTCACTCAAGAAGCAGCGTCGACCCTTGCAATAATGATTGGATGGATGGGGGAGACACAGGGTGGGAGCAGGCAAAAAACAACGCAGCAGCTTGATTTGGCATGCAACTGTTTTTATAAACAAAGCTGTACTGGAATGTAAGTATACTCATTCATTTACATATTGTGTATGGTTGCTTTTGCCTTACGGTAGGTAGCAGAGTTAAGTAGTTGAGGCAGTGACTGTATGGTCCACAAAACCTAAACAATTTACTCTCTGGTCCATTACAAAATGTTTGAAGACACCTTACGCACAGTATCAAATAAATCTTCTTTTTGTCCTAGCTCTGCTTTCTTATATATGGTTTTGGATTCATGACCTTACTACCTGTGTCATTTTTGTCAAATAGTTTCTTTTTTTGTGTGTCATGTGATGACAAAATGGAAAAGAAAAGTTAAATTTGGGGGGATAAATTTTAGGAACCTGAAGTTATAAAGAGTAAGGAGATTGATATTAATATTGAGGGTAGAGGAGAGCCATCTCAGATGCCAAGACTTAGGGATAAATGGTGAAACTTTGAGAAATCATTAAACTAGCTTGCCCTGTTGACCCTCGTAGTATGCTATGTAGGGAAAAACATTTTGTATTTTATCTATTAAAAATGATCTATTCTGCATATTTTCTTTAACTGCAAAACTGGCTCAGGTGAGAGGACACTTACAAAAAAATTTTCCCCATGCAAAAGCAACAATTTGTATAATTTTGTATAATTTTTGCAGGCATGAGTCTTGATGCATGACAGCCCAAGCTTTTGTAACCCATTCTGGTCTACAGCAAATGCAGTATCTGTCTTATTGTTTATCTTTAGAGACCTGACTCATTTATTCATCCATTCATTCAAAAACCACTTACTGATGACTAGTCTATTCCAGCACTCTATTCTACATAACTGGTATTCAACAATAAAACAAATGAACAAATAAAGTAGACTGTTCTGCCTTGAGGGAACCCATAACCTTGTAAATTACATAGCCTGTTAGAAGGAAATAGGGATTATGAAGAGGAATAAAGAAAAGGAGGGGTAAGCACCGCTAGAAAAGGGATGGGAAGGTAAGCCTCACAGAGAAGAGGACATTTTGAGAGAAACTTAAAAGAGGTGAGGAAACAAGCCATTCCTTCCAATAAGTGCGAAGGCCCTGTGGTAAGGAAATGCCTGGCATGCTCTGTGAACGGCAAGGAGACAAACATGGCTGGGGCAGGATAATCGAAGGGGATAATTGTAGGCAATCAGTTAGTGACATAATGGGAAGCAGGTCAGATCATGCAGGGCATTGCAGGTCACTTCAAGTACTTTGGAATTTTGACTAGATAAGACGGGAAGACACTGAGACTTCTGAGCAGAAGAGTGCCATAATCTGATGTATGTTTTTATAGGATTACTCTGGCTTGTTAATATTAGACTAAAAGGGAAATGATAATGTTGGGAAGCTGTCTCAATAATCCAGGAGAGAGACAATATGGTTTGGGCTTTGTGGTATCAGATTTGAGTCAACAGGATTGCTGATGAATTTAGATGGGAGACGTGAGAGATCAAAAACAGATCAAGAATGATTTGAAAGTTTTTAGCTTTAGCAGCTAGAAGTGTGAGGCTACCCCAAACAGAGGCGAGAAGCTGTAGAGCACATTTGTTGAGGAAGAAGAGTAATTCAATTTTGATCGTACTGAGTTTCCAATGTCTGTTAGTGAAGATGTTGAGTATGCGGTTGACTATACCTGTGGGGAGTTTGTGAAGCAGCAGGGGCCACAGCTATAAATATTGAGGTCATCAGGATAAAGGGTATTTAAAGCCTCTAATGAAATCACCCAAGAAGTGAGCAAAGAATGAAATAAAATGGAAGCAAAGACTGAGAACTAGGGAATTCCAGTATACAATTGCTATAGAGATGAGAATGGAGACAGAGAAGGAAGGGTCGCAGTGAGGTGGGAGGAATACTGGGAGATCCAAGGGCAGGAAGTGCTGGCAGGGAAGAAAGAGTTGTGTCAAGTATGTTAGACAGGTCAAGCAAGTGGAAGACTGAAGATCGCCCCTTGGATAATCAGCAGGAGTGTCAGTGATGACCTTTTCAGGAACATTTTGATGAAGCAGTGGGAGTGAAACTCTAATGAGTGGGTTTAAGAGAAAATGAGAGAGGACAAATTATAAAAGACAAACATAGATAATAACTCTTTGGAGGAAGTGTGCTATAAATAGGAGAAACAGGGCCGTAACTGGAAGGGGAAGATTTTTTTTAGGATGGGAGGAATAACAGCATGCTTTATGTAGTCAGAAGGATCTGGCAGAGTGTGGGCAGAATGAGGAAGCAAAAGAGAGTGGATAGGTACTAGGAAAACATTCCTGAGTAGGCAAGAGGGCATGATATCTGGTATACAAGTAGAAGAGGTTGACCTAGATAGAAGTACACACAATCCGGAGGAACAGGTGGGAAGGCAGAATGTAAGAGAACATGTGCAGGTAGGCGGGTGGAAGTGAGGGTAGAAGTTCTGATAGTTGTTATTTCTCAATAACGTAGGATGATTGCCTGGTAGCAGGAATGGCCCATGAGAGTTTGTCCATACATTTAAAGTGATACTAGACCTTCTTTAGTCATACATATTTAGCACTTTTCATATCAGTTGGTGACAATGGAAAGCAGGTCAGACCATGTAGGGCATTGCAGGTCACTGTAAGGACTGCATATAGGCCAGAATTGAGATGAAGTTTTGTCTTAACAAGGGAGGGTTGAATTTTTGCCAAAGGAGTAAAATGAAAATAATATAAATATGTATAAATATGAGTAATATTAAAGAGGAAGTGAGTTCAAGGCACATTTATGGGTAGGGTAAGGGTTGTTAGCGTTAGGGTACTATAATCAAATTGAGGTCAAAATGTGGGAGTCCTGGAATTGAGATTATAGAGGTGTTGCATTTTTTGATAATAACAAGGTCAAACTTGGGTACCATAATCACATAGAAAGGTTATTTAATAGAGATTGCTGGGCCATATCCCAGATTTCCTGGTTCAGCAGGACTGAGGTGAGGATGAGAGTTTTAATTTTTAGTAATTTCTCCAGTGATAGCAAAATGGAACTTTGAGAACCATTGGTTTGGTGTATGAGCATGATGAGGAAATGGCTGAGATAGGTTGAAGAACATGGTCATTAGGATAAATGGGTTCAAGGATCTAAGAAACCAGAATATTGGAAGAATCATCTATTTCGACATAGGAAACACCAAAGAAGGAATAACTGTTGGACCGGGAGCTAGAGCCATTGAGAAATGAGAGATGGTTGCAACAGGGAGGGGAGCCAGGTGGGATAGTCTGACAACCTGAGATTCAAATTTGGATGCTTTAATGAAGGAAGAAGGAGCTAGCTCCTGGTCTCCATGGAAGATTATATAGGTTGTACCCTGCATACCCTAGAAAGTGCTGTCTGCATCATGGTTTCTGGGAAAGAGAATGGCTTCATTGAGACATAAGGGACAAACTTCTTCAATCCCAAGCCTACAGATATGTAGGCTGTACCTATGTTTTAATTATTTCTGCCCTAAAAGGAGAATGCCTTGGCCCGCTTAAAATTGTGTGGCTTTACTTTCCCTTGAAGGCACCAATTCAGGAAAGAAAATGCAGATAATCACCACACATGCACACACCTGTGTCCAAATGGAAATTAGTTCTTCTAACTTTTAAATTCATTAAAGTAGGGTCCTCAAGTGTCAAAGAATATCACAAAATCCTGCCAGTGAAGAAACACAAGCAAGTGCCACGGTTTTTGCTGTGTGCTATTTAATCTAAAAAGTCCAGTGAACAATCCTGTGTGGTAGGTATGTTCTCCACCTTTCAGAAACTTGAATAACAGCAGGTTATTCACCTACACCATAGGTGTTGGGTCTGCTCACCTATCCCCAGTGCTTTCTTTATTTTTTTCTTTAAATCCTTCCTTTCCTTTTTTTTGTCCCTCCTAATTGTATATCTTTTAGCCAACACCATCATCCATTGAAATGAATTAATAAATGTCCAGGTTTTACTCATTTTCATTTTAGCTCTGATGGTGGGAAAGCGAAGTGAGGTCAGGTGTACCTTGTGTGGGTTCAGCAGCCTGAAGTGAGATGGCTTCTGGCTAGGGGTGTGCTCTCCTCTGCTGGATGGCATGGTTCTCTGAAGATTCTAAGTTGTGTTAGATGATAACCCAGAGTTGGTAAGTAAAACCAGACTTTCATTTTCATAATTTAAAACTCTTGCCTTTACTTTCAGACTTGTTTTATAACAACAACAACAAACATACAGAAACGATCTTAAGAAGGTGATTTAAATTGGCTGGGATGGGACTATTGTTAAAACCCTGAGAATACAGGTTTTGAACATTTATTTTCAAATGACTATGAAAATAAATATTAATGCATAATATTCTTAGATAAACTGAAATTAGGAAAATTATCTGAGCATGAAGAAAACATGGGGTTTAAACTAAGCTTGGAGAAGGTTTTGGTCTAGAAAATCGCTTTGGGTTTTTTCTCTGCTTTCCCTGGAATTGCATTTGAGGGTTTTTTGGAAAAAAGAAGTTTGTTTTTTTCTCTGTAGTATTTGATATATCTTAATTATGTATGGAGCTTATTTTTATGAATGTGGAAAATATGCTCAATCTTCAATAGCAATGTGTAAAAAACTAAGAAAATTACATGAAGGGTGGTAAAAAGAGTAATTTACTTTTCAGGATTCATCTTTAAAATACTCAGGCATTACTTATATATAATACAATGCATGGATCTTCAGTGTTCAGGCTGCAGAAGTTTGACACTTGTATTCTTGTAAATAACCACTACCAAAACCAAGATTCCATTACTCCAATTGTGCTCCTCCTTTCTTGTCCATTCTCACCTTTCTTGTCCAAATGGCAACTACTTCCTGACTAAATAGTAATTTTACCTGTTCTTGGAAGTCAAATAAAGGGGACCATCGGTATGTATTAGGTTGGCACAAAAGTTATCTATGCATAATTATTTTGAAATTTTTCCATGTTGTTGCTTGTATTAATAGTTCATTTCTTCTTATTATTGAGTAATATTCCATTGTATAAAAATACTGCAGCTTGTTTATCCATTCACCTGTTGATGGCATTTTGGTTATTTTCAAATTTGGGCTATTATAAATTAAACAGCTATGAATATTCATGTACAAATCTTTGCATACACATAGGCCTTAATTTCTTCTGGGTAAATGTCTAGGCATCTAATGGCTGAATCATGTTTTAATTTAATATTTAACCTTTCAAGGAACTGCCAAATTGTTGTCCAAAGTCAATGTACCATTTTACATCCCCACTAGCAGTGTAGGAGTGTCCCAGTTTCTCCACATCCTCGCCAACACTTGGTATGGTCAGTTTTTAAATTTTAGTCATTCCAGTAAGTGAGTGGTGGTAGCTTATTATGGTTTTAACTTTTGATTTTCTTAAAGAATAATGATGTTGAACATGTTTTCACTTACTTATTTGTGAAATATTTGTTCAAATCTACTACCTGTTTTTATAATTGGGTTGCTCATTTCCTTACTGAATTTTGAGAGTTCTCTTGATACCAGTCCTTTTTCAGATATATGATTTGCAAATTTATTTTCCTAGTATGTAAACTGCCTTTTTATTTTTTTCAAGAATATTTTCTGAAGCGCAGAAGTTTGGTGTTGAATTCCGATTTGTCAATTTGTACTTTTACACATTTTGCTTTTGCTTTTGTGTCTAAAATATCTTTGCTCAATCCAAGGTCACATGTACAAGGCATATACATAAAACTTTAACTTTGTTTCCCCACAACTCTATAATGTCCTGTTCATTTTTTTAAGCTTCTTTTTAAATGTGCTTTATTTTGGATACTTTCTGTTGCTCTGACTTCAAGTTCACTAATCTTTTTGTCTACAATTGCTTATTTGCTGCTAATTTCATTTAGTGTATTTTAAATCTCATACATTGTAGTCTCTTTTCTAATAGTTTAATTTGGAGTCTTCTTTTATACCTTTTATGCCTCTACTTTTCAATACATGAAACACTTTTATAATAAATGTCTTAATGCCTTTTTCTACTAATTCTAATATCTGTGTCGGCTCTTGGTTGGTTGTGAATGCTTATTTATTTCCTCCTTATGGGTCATACTTCTCTCCTTCTTTGAATGTCTGGTAATTATTAGTCAGATATCAGACATTGTGATTTCACTTTGTGGGTGCTGGTTACTTTTGTATTCCTATGAATATTCTAGAACTTTCTTCTGGGATGCAGTTAAGTTACTTAGAAACAATTTGGAACTTTTCGGTCTTGCTTTTAAGATTAATTTAGGGGAAACTGGAGCAGCGCTCAGTCAAGACCTAATGATTCCCCATTACTGAGGCAAGAGCTTTCAAACTCTCTCTCCAATATCCCATAAATCACGAGGTTTTCCAATATGGGGGGAAAGGGCTCTATTGCCAGCCCTCTGTGAATGTGAGTAATTGTTCTCTCTAATCCTTTTGGGTGATTCTGTTTCCAGCTTGGGTAGTTCCCCTATAAACATGTGCTTATCAGTAATCAGCTGAATATTTGTGGTAGACCTTTGAGGAGGACTCCTTCCCCTGGGATCTTTCTCTGGGCAAGTCTCTTCTTTTCCAGTCCTCTGTCCAGAGGACTTATAGTTCGTGCTGGTCTCCCTGAATTCTCAGCTGTTTCTCTGCAATTCAGAAAGCCTACTGGCCTCCACCAGGCCCTGCTTGGGTTTCTCCTCCCTATGCTGCAACACGACGACGGCAGTAAGCTTGGCGCAATTTTGGAACTCAACTCGTTTGTTTCCTGTCTTTCAGAGATTGTGAAACTTGAATGCATTTTTATGGTTTTTAAAATAAATCATTGCTTTATATATTTTGTTAAAAATGTTATCTTACGTGGGAGGGCAGACCTAGTCCCTATTAATTCTTGGCCTGAAGCAAGAGTTGTCTTTTACTCTCATCAGTTTTCGCTTTGTGTATTTTGAAGCTCTGTGTTGGGTGCTTGTGCATTTAGGATTGCTATGTCTACTTGATTAATTGATCATTCTATTGTTATGAAATGTTTCTCTTTATCTTCTATAATACTACTTGCTTTAAATCCACTTTCTCTTATGTTTATATAGCATACCAGATTTCTTATGCTTAGTGTTGTTCAGTATACCATTTTTATCTTTTATTTTATCTTGCCTTACTTTTATAGTTAAAGTCTATTTTGTGAAGAGTATGCAGTGGGTCTTGCTTCTATTACCTTTGACTGATAGTCTTTTGCTTTTAACTAGAGTGTTTAATCCTGTTCCATTTAATATATTTATTGATATGGTTGTGTTTAATCTACCATCTTGGTCTTTAAATTTTATTTTGACTTATTAATCTCTTTTGTTTCTATCCCTCCCTTCTCCTTTTTTATATTATTTTAAAATAGATCACATATTTTATGTGTAACTTTTTGAGTTGCTTTCTTATTAGTTATTCCAGTTGTTACAATATGTATCTGACAGGGTTTGGCTATGTCCCTACCCAAATCTCATCTTGAATTCCCATTTGTTGAGGGAGGGACGCGGTGGGAGGTAATTGAATCATTAGGGCAGGTCTTTCCCATGATGTTCTCATGATAGTGAATAAGTCTCATGAGATCTGATGGTTTTAAAAACAGGAATTTCCCTACACAAGCTCTCTTCTCTTGTTTTACCATGTGAGATGTACCTTTCACCTTCCACCATGATTGAAAGGCCTCCTCAGCCATGTGGAAGTGTAAGTCCATTAAACCCTTTTTTTTGTCTAAATTACCCAGTCTTGGGGATGTCTTTATCAGCGGAGTGAAAACAGATTAATACAGGATCTTTACGTTTTCACAGTTAACTTGCAGATAAAATGGACACTATTACAACTTTAACAAAGAATCATTTACTTTTAAATTTCTTTCTCCTGTCATTTTTATTTTATATTTTACTTCACTACATATGTAATATACCTCTAATACATAGATGTTATTTTATCTTAAAGAGTCAATAGTATTTTATTTATTTATTTATTTTATGCCCGGCTGATTTTTTTCTTTTTTTATTTTGTAGAGATGAGGTCTCACCAAGTTTCTCAGGCTTTTCCAACTCCTGGGCTCAGGCAATCCTCCTGGCTTGCCCTCTCAAAGTGTACAGAAGGTCCGTTTAGTTTTATTTTTTATTTTATTGTACTTTAAGTTCTGAGATACATGTGCAGAACATGCAGGTTTGGTACATAGGTACACATGTGCCATGATGGTTTGCTGCACCCATAAATCCATAATCTGCATTAGGTATTTCTCCCAGTGCTATCCCTCCTGACAGGCCCCAGTGTGTGATGTTCCGCTCCCTGTGTCCATGTGTTCTCGTTGTTCAACTCCCACTTATGAGTGAGAACATGTGGTATTTGGTTTTCTGTTCCTGTGTTAGTGTGCTGAGAATGATGGTTTCTAGTTTCATCCATGTCCCTGCAAAGNCCTCTAATACATAGATGTTATTTTTATCTTAAAGAGTCAATAGTATTTTATTTATTTATTTATTTTTATGCCCGGCTGATTTTTTTCTTTTTTTATTTTTGTAGAGATGAGGTCTCACCAAGTTTCTCAGGCTTTTTCCAACTCCTGGGCTCAGGCAATCCTCCTGGCTTGCCCTCTCAAAGTGTACAGAAGGTCCGTTTAGTTTTTATTTTTTATTTTTATTGTACTTTAAGTTCTGAGATACATGTGCAGAACATGCAGGTTTGGTACATAGGTACACATGTGCCATGATGGTTTGCTGCACCCATAAATCCATAATCTGCATTAGGTATTTCTCCCAGTGCTATCCCTCCTGACAGGCCCCAGTGTGTGATGTTCCGCTCCCTGTGTCCATGTGTTCTCGTTGTTCAACTCCCACTTATGAGTGAGAACATGTGGTATTTGGTTTTCTGTTCCTGTGTTAGTGTGCTGAGAATGATGGTTTCTAGTTTCATCCATGTCCCTGCAAAGGACATGAATTCATTCTTTTTTATGGCTGCCTAGTATTCCATGGTGTATATGTGCCACATTTTCTTTATCCAGTCTATCATTGATGGGCATTTGGCTTGGTTCCAAGTCTTTGCTGTTATAAATAGTGCTGCAATAAACATACATGTGCATGTGTCTTTATAGTAGAATGATTTATAATCCTTTGGGTGTATACCCAGTAATGGGATTGCTGGGTCAAATGGTATTTCTTATTCCAGATCCCTGAGGAATTGCCAAACTATCTTCCACAATGGTTGAACTAATTTACACTCCCACCAACAGTATAAAAGTGTTCCTGTTTCTCCACATCCTTGCCAGCATCTGTTGTTTCCTGACATTTTAATGATTGCCATTCTAACTGACATGAGATGATATCTCGTTGTGGTTTTGATTTGCATTTCTCTAAAGAGCAGTAATGATGAGCTTTTCTTCACATGTTTGTTGGCCGCATAAATGTCTTCTTATGAGAGGTGTTTGTTCATATTCTTTGCCTGCTTTTTAATGTTTTTTTTTTTTTTTCTTGTAAATTTGTTTAAGTTCCTTCTAGATTCTGGTTATTAATCCTTTGTCAGATGGATAGATTGCAAAATTTTTCTCCCATTCTATAGGCTGCCTGTTCACTCTAATGGTAGTTTCTTTTGCCATGCAGAAGTTCTTTAGTTTGTCAATTTTTGCTTTTGTTGCAATTGCTTTTGCTATTTTAGTCATGAAGTCTTTGCCAATACCTATGTCCTCAATGGTTTTGACTAGGTTTTCTTCTAGGGTTTTTATGGTTTTAGGTATTACATTTAAGTATTTTATGTTTGTTTGTTTTCTTTTTGAGACAGAGTCTCACTCTGTCACCCAAGCTGGAGTGCAGTGGTGCAATTTGGCTCCCTGCAACCGCCGCCTCTTGGGTTCAAGCTATTCTCCTGCTCCAGCCTCCCAAGTAGCTGGGACTACAGGTGTGGACCTCCATGCCTGGCTAATTTTTGTATTTTTAGTAAAGATGGGGTTTCACCATGTTGGGCAGGCTGGTCTTGAACTCCTGACCTCAGGTGATCCACCTTCCTCGGCCTCCCAGAGTGCTGGGATTACAGGCATGAACCACCATGCCTGGCCACATTTAAGTCTTTTATCCATTTTGAGTTAATTTTTGTATAAGGTATAAGGAAGGGGTCCGGTTTCAGTTTTCTGCATATAACTAGCCACTTTTCCCAACACCATTTATTAACTAGAGAATCCTTTCTCTATTGCTTGTTTTTGACAGGTTTGTCAAAGATCAGATGGTTGTAGATATGTGATGTTGTTTCTGAGGTCTCTGTTCTGTTCTGTTGGTCTATATATCTGTTTTGGTACCAGTACCATGCTGTTCGGTTACTGTAGCTTTGTAGTATGCTTTGAAGTCAGATAGTGTGATGCCTCCAGCTTTGTTCTTTTTGCTTAGAATTGTCTATATGGGCTCTTTTTTGGTTCCACGTGAAATTTAAAGTAGTTTTTCTAATTTGGTGAAGAAAGTCAATGGTAGATTGATGGGGATAGCATGGAATCTATAAATTACTTTGGGCAGTATGGCCATTTTTACAATATTGATTCTTCCTATCCATCAGCAAGGAATGTTTTTCCACCTGTTTGTGTCCTCTCTCATTTCCTTGAGCAATGGTTTATGGTTCTCCTTGAAGAAGTCCTTCACATGCATTGTAAGTTGTATTCCTAGGCATTTTATTCTCTTTGTAGCAATTGTGAATGAGAGTTCACTCATGATTTGGTGCTCTGTCTATTATTGGTTTGTATGAATGCTTGCAATTTTTCCACAGGATACATTGATTTTGTATCCTGAGTCTTTGCTGAAGTGGCTTATCAGCTTAAAGAGGTTTCGAGCTGAGACGACGGGGTTTTCCAAACATACAATCACATCAATTGCAAACAGAGACAACTTGACTTCTCTTCCTATTTGAATATGCCTTGTTTCTTTCTCTTGCCTGATTGTCCTGGCCAGAACTTCCAATACTATGTTGAATAAGAGTGGTGAGAGAGGGCATCCTTGTCTTGTGCAGATTTTCAAAGGGAATGCTTCCAACTTTTGCCCATTCCGTGTGATAGTGGCTGTGGGCTTGTCATAAATAGCTCTTATTATACCTAGTTTATTGAGAGTTTTTAGCATGAGGGGTGTTGAATTTTGTCAAAGGCCTTTTCGGCATCTATTGCGATAATCATGTGGTTTTTGTCATTGGTTACTTTTATTTGATGGATTATGGTCATTGATTTGAATATGTTGAACCAGCCTTGCATCCCAGGGATGAAGCCAGCTTGATCGTGGTGGATAAGCTTTTTGGTGTGCTGCTGGATTCGGTTTGCCAGTATTTATTGAGGATTTTCGCACCAATGTTCATCAGGGATATTGGTCTGAAATTTTCTTTTTTTGTTGTGTCTCTGCCAGGTTTTGGTATCAGGATGATGCTGCCATCATAAAATGAGTTAGGGAGGATTCCCTCTTTTTCTATTGATTGGAATAGTTTCAGAAGGAATGATACTAACTCCTCTTTGTACCTCTAGTAGAATTTGGCTGTGAATCCATCTGATCCTGGGCTTTTTTTTGTTGGTAGGCTATTAATTACTGCCTCAATTTCAGAACTTGTTATTGGTCTGGTCAGGGATTTAACTTCTTCCTAGTTTAGTCTTGGGAGGGTGTGTCCAGGAATTTATCAATTTCTTCTAGATTTTCTAGTTTATTTGCATAGAGGTATTTATAGTATTCTCTGATGGTAAATTTGTATTTTTGTGGGATCAGTGGTGATATCCCCTTTATCACTTTTTATTTTGTCTATTTGATTCTTCTCTCTCTTCTTTATTAATCTGGCTAGTGGTCTATGTATTTTGTTAATCTTTTCAAAAAACCAGCTCCTGGATTCATTGATTGTTTGAAGGATTTTTTGTGTCTCTGTCTCCTTCAGTTCTGCTCTGATCTTAGTTATTTCTTGCCTTTTGCTAGCTTTTGAATTTATTTGCTCTTGCTTCTCTAGTTCTTTTAATTGTGACGTTAGGGTGTCGATTTTAGATCTTTCCAGCTTTCTCTTGTGGGCATTTAGTGTTATAAGTTTCTCTCTAAACACTGCTTTAGCTGTGTCCCAGAGATTCTGGTATGTTGTGTCTGTTCTCATTGGTTTCAAATAACTTATTTATTTCTGCCTTATTTCGTTATTTACCCAGTAGTCATTCAGGAGCGAGTCGTTCAGTTTCCATGTAGTTATGCAGTTTTGACTGAGTTTCTTTTTTTTTCCCTGAGTTCTAATTTGACTGCACTGTGGTTTGATAGAGTGTTTGTTATGATTTCCGTTATTTTGTCTTTTCTGAGGAGTGTTTTACTTCCCATTATGTGGTCAATTTTAGAATAAGTGCTACGGGGTGTTGAGAAGAATGTATATTCTGTTGATTTGGGGTGAAGAGTTCTGTAGATGTCTATTAGGTCTGCTTGGTCCAGAGCTGAGCTCAAGTCCTGAATATCCCTGTTAATTTTCTGTCTCATTGATCTGTCTAATATTGACAGTGGGGTGTTAAAGTATCCCAGTATTATTGTGTGGGAGTCTAAGTCTCTTTGTAGGTCTCTAAGAACTTGCTTTATGAATCTGGATGCTCCTGTATTGGGTGCATATATATTTAAGATTGTTAGCTCTTCTTGTTGCATCGATCCCTTTACCATTATGTAATGCCCTTCTTTGTCTCTTTTGACCTTTGTTGATTTAAAAACTGTTTTATCAGAGACTAGGATTGCAACCCCTGCTTTTTTTGCTTTCCATTTTCTTGGTGAATATTTCCCCATTCCTTTATTTTGAGCCTATATGCGTCTTTGCACATGAGTTGGGTCTCCTCAGTACAGCACACTAATGGGTCTTGACTCTATCTGATTTGTCTGTCTGTGTCTTTTTGTTGAGACATTTAGCCCATTTATATTTAAGGTTAATATGGTTATGTGTGAATTTGATCCTGTCATTATGATGCTAGCTGATTATGTCGCACATTAGTTGATGCAGTTTCTTCATAGTGTCCATGGTCTTTATATTTTGGTATGTTTTTGCAGTGGCTGATACTGGTTTTCCTTTCCATAATTTGTGCTTCCTTCAGGAGCTCTTGTAAGGCAGGCCTGATGGTGACAAAATCCCTTAGCATTTGCTTGTCTGTAAAGGATTTTATTTCTCCTTTCTTTGTGAAGCTTAGTTTGGCTGGATATGAAATTCTGGGTTGAAAATTCTTTTCTTTAAGAATGTTGAATGTTGGTCCCCAGTCTCATTTGGCTTGTAGGATTTCTGCAGAGAGATCTGCTGTTAGCCTGATGGGCTTCTGTTTGTAGGTAACCCAGTCTTTCTCTCTGGCTGCCCTGAACATACCTTTCTTCACTTCAGCCTTGGCGAATCTGAGATTATGTATCTTGGGGTTGCTGTTCTTGAGGTGTATCTTAGTGGTGTTCTCTGTATTTCCCGAATTTGAATGTTGACCTGCCTTGATAGGTTGGGGAAGTTCTCCTGGATAATATCCTGAAGTGTGTTTTCCAACTTGATTCCATTCTCCTTGTCACTTTCAGGTACACCAATCAAATGTAGGTTTGGTCTTTTCACATAGTCCCATATGTCTTAGAAGCTTTGTTTGTTCCTTTTTAGTCTTTTTTCTTTAATCTTGTCTTCACGCATTATTTCATTAAATTGATCTTCAATCTCTGATATCCTTTCTTCTACTTGATCAATTCAGTGATACTTGTATATGCTTCACAAAGTTCTCGTGCTATGTTTTTTAGTTCCATCAGGTCATTTATGTTCTTCTCTAAAGTGACTATTTTAGTTAACAGTTCCTGTTACCTTTTATCAAGGTTCTTAGCTTCTTTGAATTGGGTTAGAACATGCTCCTTTAGCTCGGAGGAGTTTGTTATTGTCCACCTTCTGAAGCCTATTTCTGTTAATTCATCAAACTCATTCTCCATCCAGTTTTGTTCCCTTGCTGGTGAAGAGTTGTGATCCATTGGAGGAAAAGAGGCATTCTGGTTTTGGGAATTTTCAGCCTTTTGGCACTGGTTTTTCCTCATCTTTGTTGATTTATCTACCTTTGATCTTTGATGTTGATGACCTTTGGATGTGGTTTTTACATGGCTTCCCTTTTGCGGATGTTGATATTATTGCTTTCTGTTTGTCAGTTTTCCTTCTAATAGTCATGCCCCTCTTCTGCAGGTCTGGGGAGTTTGCTGGAGGTCCACTCCAGACCCTGTTTGCCTGGGTATCACCAGTGGAGGCTGCAGAACAGCAAAGATTGCTGCCTGCTCCTTCCTCTGGAAGCTTTGTCCCAATAGGGCATCCACCATATGCCAGCCAGAGCTCTCCTATATGAGGTGTCTCCCTGTCAGGAGGCATGGGAGTCAGTGACCCACTTGAGGAGGCAGTCTGTCCCTTAGCAGAGCTGGAGTGCTGTGCATGGAGATCTGCTGGTCTCTTCAGAGCTAGCAGGCAGGAACATTTAAGTCTGCTGAAGCTGCACCCACAACTGCCCCTTCCCCCAGGTACTCTGTCCCAGGCAGATGGGACTTTTATCTGTGAGCCCCTGACTGGGGCTGCTGCCTTTCTTTTAGAGATGCCCTGCACAGAGAGGAGGAATCTAGACAGATAGTCTGGCTACAGTGGCTTTGCTGCACTGTGGTGGGTTCCATCCAGTTTGAACATCCCAGTGGCTTTGTTTATACTGTGAGGGGAAAAACTGCCTACTCAAGCCTTAATGGCAGACGCCCCTCATCGCACCAAACTCTAGTGTCCCGGGTTGACTTCAGATTGCTGTGCTGGCAGCGAGAATTTCAAGCCAGTGGATCTTAGCTTGCTGGGCTCCATGGGGGCAGGATCTGCTGAGCAAGACTACCTGACTCCCCAACTTCAGCCCCCTTTCCAGAGGAGTGAACGGTTCTGTCTTGCTGGTGTTCCAGGTGCCACTGGGGTACAAAAAACCAAACCACCAGAGGGAATCTCCTGGTCTGTGGGTTGCAAATACCATGGAAAAAGCATAGAATCTGGGCTGGATAGCACTGTCCCTCATGGCACAGTCTCTCACAGCTTCCCTTGGCTAGGTGAAGGAGTTCCCAGACCCCTTGCACTTCTCGGGTGAGGCAATGCCCCACCCTGCTTCTGCTTGCCCTCCATGGGCTGAACCCACTGTCTAACCAGTCCCATGAGACGAACTGTGTAATTCAGTTGGAAATGCAGAAATCACCCACTTCCTGCACTGGTCTCACTGGGAGCTGCAGACTGGAGCTGTTCCTATTTGACCATCTTGCCAGATCTCCCCCCGTCACTAGTATTTTAAATTAAGAATGAGAGAGAGATATATATAAAATATATATAATATATATTTAAAAAGATATATAAATATGTATTTTCTTAATTAAAAATGAGAGATATATATATTACATATATATATATAAAATAATGGCAAAAGTTATTAGTTTATATTTACCCAGCTTTATTCTTCTTTATGCTCTTCTTTTCTTGTATAACTCTGAGTTCTGGCATCATTTTCTTTCAGATTAAAGAATTTCTTTTATCATTTGTAATGAGTATCTGCTGGAAATGAATGATCTGTTTCAATCTGAAAACATCTTCATTTTAATGTAATATTTTTACTGGATATAGAATTCGAGGTTTACTATCATTTTTCTTTGGCATCCTATCAATGTTATTCCATTGTCATTTTCTTTCCATTGTTTCTGATGATAAGTCAGTCAGTCATTATATTATTGTTTCTCTAGGTAGTGCATATAATTTTTTCCTGGTTTCTTTTAAGATTCATTTTTTGCAGTCTTCAGTTTTCAGGAGTTTAACTACAATGTGTCCGGGTTTGGTTTGCTTTGTGTTTATTCTACTTAGGGTTCATGGAACCTCTTGGATGTTGAATTATTTTTTATTAGTTTTGGAAAGATCTCAAATATTATGTTTCCAAATATTTTTCTGTTTAATCTCTCTCTTCCCTCCTCTGGGACTCTAATTACTATAGTAATCTTAGATCATTTAATATTGTACTGTAAATCTTGAACACTCTTCCTCTTCCCCTCCTCCTTGTTTCTTTCTTCCCATCTTTGTTCTCCTTCTCCTCCTCATTTTTATACTTCTCTCTGTTTCTCACTTTCTCCTCCCTTCCCCCTTATTCTCTCCTCCCCTCTGCCTTCTTTTCTCCTTCTTCTCCTTCTCTTTTCTCCTTCTCTTTCTTCTTATCTTTTTCTTTGTGTTTCAATTGGTATACTTTCTAATGACTTGGTTTCAGTTTCACTGATTTTTTCCTCTGGTGAATCCAGTTTACTGTTAGCCAATTGAAGCCTTCATTTTTTATATATTGTATTCACATCTAACATTTCAATTTAAATCTTTTTCATAGTTTCCGTGCATATACTCAAATATAAATTTCCATGCATCTGCTCAAATTCCCCAGCTGTTCATACTTGTGGTACACCTTTCCTGTTAGATCTTTTATAGTTTATATTATGATTATTTTAAAGTCTGATTTGTAACATCTAGGCCATATTTCAGCCTGTCTTTATTTTGCTGTTTCTTTTCTTCACCATGGGTCATGTTTTAATTGGTTATTTTTGTGCTTTATAATGTTTGTATTTTATAGCAAACATTTTGCATATCATAACAGTGAAGTGCAAAGTAAATTATATCTTTCCCTAGAAATTGTCGTCATACCCCTTCATGCATAAATTGATAGATTTGGGGTCTGTATAAATCTCATCTGTAGCCAAGTTGATCTGGGCTTGACTGCAGCTTTGGTTGAATATAACTTACTACTCACTTCAAATATTTTGAACACAGTATCAGAAATTTCCTTTCTGCAGGGCTGAATACTGGTAAGATTCCTCTTCGCACTTTACATACCAATCTGCTCTCAGACTTCCAAACTGCACCTAGGGAGATATCTTTTCACTCAGAGTACATCAGGGAGATTTCTCTTAGCTCTTCTGCCTTGCCCCTAGCCTTTGAGTTCCTGAGTACTTAATGATAGAGAATTGTAAAATCAAAACAAAAAAAAGCTTGACATGTGTCTGTAAACTTGCCCTGTGGCCGAGGTTCCTTGGGATTCTAACATGCCTTGCTAGCTCACATACACTTGTCATAAGTTTCTTAAAATTTTAACTGATTTCTCCGTATCTGCATAAATGATGGACTTATTTATTGCCTGCCTATCAGGGTTGAGAACAGCTATAGTTCTCTTATAAAATACTAATGACTTTCTGGAATTTAGTTCTCTTTGCATCCTCAGATCAGCAGTAGGTTCAGAATGCTGTGATTTTATAATTGATATGGCTTGGTTTTGGTTGTTAGGGTAAAAGCAATCGTCTCCTGCAGCTTTCTATGTCCTAACCAAAAATAAAACTCCTCTATTTAGGTGCTTCTTAAAACAATAAATTTGAGTAATATTTTAAGATTCAAGCCTCACATTTACTAACATAGGGCTTCTTTTTATCCTTCTACATTTTAAGTGGAGTTATTTTGGAGTTGTTCATGCATAATCAATTCAAACAGATATGTAATTTTATAAAACTTAACCTGATCAGCTTTACGTTTGTGTTGTAGTAATGCTGAAAAGAAGGAAAGAGGGTAATATATAGTTTATATAGTCATGTACCAAATCTTTACTAAAAATAAATAAAGGCAGTTTTATTTTGCCTTTCTTGGATAAAAAATTTCTGACTAAAAGGTATGTTAATTTCACTTTAGGAAAAATTAAGAAGATAAAGAAAAAAGTTTGTTATGATGGTGTGGGGATAGTTTATAAGTCCTTATACTTATTTGTCATTTTATGATAGAATTGAAATTATTGTTTTGAATTCTAATATATGGAATTTATGAATTGATCAAGGTTGCCTTTACCATAGCTAAAGATAAATTTGATCTAAAATGGTAGAGATCCTTTCCGTAGCAAGTTAAGTTTTTATTGCAGAGGTAAAGGGGTGAGAATTTCAGAAACTAAGGCATGAACCCTTTAATACCTGACCATAGATTCTATTTATAGAAGGTAACAAGGCCAGAACATTATCATTAAAATGCTATTAAAAGTATATCTAAATATAATACATTCTCTTCTAGTTATGAGATCCCATTGGCACGAAGGAGATGAACACATATGAATGAAATTGAAGCCCATTTAAATTATTTGCCTTATAACTGAAACTTATTTAGAGTTTGTTTCATTTGCTTGTGGTAGAGACTGTGTTATTGCACCCACTTATTTATTGTTTTCTTTGTAAGAGGATTGTATATTCCTACCCATTGTTATAAGAGCCACAGTGTCTTTCTGGTGAGGCTGGGCATTATATACTCCAACCCCACTGAGTCACGCTTTATCAATGACTTAAACTAATGGAATGTGAGTAGAAGTAACTGTATATGGCATCTGAGTAGGTCCTTCAGGAGCCATTATATGATTTAACCATTGTTCCTTCACTTTGTCTAAGATTAGAGTATCTTAGTGAATTTGCTTACTGAATTTTTATTTAGCAATGTAGCACCTGAAATTTTATTTAAATACCTTGAATATTTGGAAACTATGGTTGACACTATTTAAAACATAATTTTAATATATGTGTGGAAACTGATAGAGAAACTTACAATTGTTTGGCAGAATAAGGCTATTGTATTATTTAGAGCAACTTTTAGGATGTTTTCACAAAGAGACTCCAAGATATGGTGGTCTGAATATGAAAGTAGTTTTTGATTCCTCATGAAACCACCTGCTTGGTCTAGCCGGGTGAGGAAGCTCTGCTCCCTGGGACCATTAAGAGAACTGGCTTCCACTGACATTTTCTTCTTCTACCCATTAGACCACTGACCAACTCTGCATGATCAAAGTGGGACATTGATTTTTTTTTATTTATAGCTCATGGTGAAGGAAAAGGAAGAATATATTTTATTTTAAATAAACAACTTGGAAGTTATGCAGAAATTATTTCTACTCGTATTTCTTTGCAAAGGAAGCTGAAAATGCAGTTTCTAGCAGGTTGCCCATGACTCCAGCCAAAACTAAAGGAAGAAATTCTCTAACCATGAGGAAGAAGAAATTTGAGAAAGGACATGATTAGCAATCTTCACCTCACTATTGAAACTGGCAATTCAGATTATTTCATCTCCATGTAGACTGTACTTCTCAGAATTCTTGAGCATTCTAGAAGCCATTTCACTCAGGCCTCTGAGAGAGACAAATGTTTCTTCTTCATCTTTGCCTTTTTGAGAAAAGAAAATTTAGATCTCCTCTTAGCTATCTCCTTTGGTATCCTGAGACACTAAGTCATGAAGTTCTTTACAATGCGTGGTACATAGAAGACATATGATTTAAAAAAATAGTAAGTTAATACATATTTATTAGACTTTTAGGACACTGGCTGTTAGAGTATATTCAATAAGTGGTTTTTGAATACAGAATGAATGGGTAAGTGAATTCTCAATTGTTAAATATAAACAGGCTTTCTATTGAAAATGGTGAACTGCACACACAGGTTTCTTTCTTTTGCATTCAGAGATGGAATGAAAATGACAGTAACAGAGTGAAGACCAAGTATGAGCCTAAAAAAAAAACATAGATGGGGGCAAACTTAACCAAACAACATATTTCAAAAATTTTTTTTGGATGTGAAATACAGAATATAGAATATCAGAATAACCATAGACTTGAGTACTCTGAGAGAAAGATGTAGCCTACAAAGAATTCAGGTCTTAAAGACTATAGAAATGATGAAAGATTGGAATAAGAAAGGGGTGAAAAATGGAGGGTCTAATTTAAAATTTGTCAAATAGGTAGACAGAGGTCAAATATCTACCCAAACTCCCTTCTTTCCTACCCCAAAGAGAAAAACGAATCAGTTTTTTCCAACTGTACCATCCACTCCCTCAAATCTCAGAACTAACAGTTTCTAAGATTGCTTTTCTCTTACTTTTTTATGGGGGACTTTGGCAGAAAAAAATCTTTGGAAAGCTAGAAATGATTGGAAAAGAGGATTGCTTTTACTCCATTAGGTAAGGATTTAGGTTGGATAAAGTACCTCCTACTATTGGTTTTGGTTTTTTGAAAACTGTCCTTAACTTTCTCCCTGTTCTGACAAGTAGTTAGTTTCACATGTCCATATATTTCTCCTTGGATCTATTAAAGAGGCCTTAAGAAAATAGATTGAGATTTCTAGAAGATTTTAATATTCTAACTCTTTATATTCCCCTAATTGATCTCACACCCTATTTGCTAGCTCTTGAACTCAGTATAGGCTATTGGTCAAATGAATAAAATGGATTTAACCTTATATAAAAGTTTTTTTTTTCTAGTGCTAATTTAGATACTTTTTCCTATTTTACATTACACAAATCCTTTAAACTGAAAACAGTTGTAACATTTATATAAAAAGATCAAGTAAGTAACATTTTGTGTGAGAATGAACACTGGTCACTCTTCACTATTTGCTGATTCAGGGTAACAGCTGTCCAGACAAGCATCTTCAATTGTCATAGAAAATGCTTGTAATTTTTTTGGCCTTCGTCATTGTTTCATCTCTTGAAACATGTAGAAGTGGCTGACATAATAGGGAATGGCCAGTGTCCCATGCTCAGCTAACTTTGTGAATCCACCAATCCAAGCCATTTGCATGATTCATACCCCATTCTGCACACCTGTTTTCTCTGAGCATGCCCCAGACTGTGCTTTTCTGTGGTGCTGGCTTATGCCAACCTTCATGAGCCAAACAATTTTCTGATTTAAGATCTCATATAGTCATCCCCACATATGCCCTTGGGTTTAAATTAATTCATGTGGTTGATCTCATTTCTGAAACTAAGAAACAAAAAGCAAGAAAAATTAAAGTTAAGTAAAGGTAATTACTTCCTTATTGCTCCCATAGACTTGGCATTTTTCTACTGGTTCTCATAGTTACCAACATGCAAAACATATTGGCTTTGGAACATAGGGCGATATTTAAGAACAAGAAATCCAGGTGTCAGATTGTACGACCTTGGGTACATAAAATTCTTTAAACATCAAGCATTAGCTACCTTATTTGTGACATTTAGATAGCACAGTCATACTGTGTAAGGTAGTTGCAAAGAGAGAAGGAATACTGGAATCAGAGTGCCTAGTGTTTAGCTTGACTCAGAGTGAGCAGTCAGGGCATGTTAGATATTATCAGTATAGGTCTTGTGCTTAAGAGAACGTCTAAAAATGTATGTTTGTGAGATAAGAACGAATACTGCCCAGAAGAATCCTATTTAATCTTATTTGTGGGACTTCTTTAATAAGATATTAACTGGAATGCTTAATATACTTCTTTGTAGAAACCAATACTAAATTTATTTCACAAACAGTTGAGATTCCACTATGTGTAGAGAGCTGACAAAGTAGATACAAATGAAGCTTTTGCTTTCCAGGAGTTCACAATCTATTAGAAAAGACTGATGGATAAAGAAATTATAAAGGATTAAATGAACTCAAATAAATTAAATTACAAAGCAAAATTTATGTTGGTGCTGAATGCATATTGCACAATTACTGTGTCACTAGTACATGACAGAAATTGAGAAAGTCAAAGTCATCAAGCACATCATGTGAATGTGAGCTTCATTTTAGTTTCAAGTGGAATAATCCAATAAATTGGAACTGACTTCTCAACTCATCTTAAATTCTTTGTCTGAAGAAGCTCTTGTATTTTTTTTGGATACAAGACAGAAAACTACTGCATGTATTAAATTGCGTTGCCTTACATGGTTTGGGGAAATGAGGCCAAAAAACATCTACCGGATAGTCTACTAAATGTTGTTTATGTGAACCAACAGAAAGAATTAGTTTGCACATACATATCAAATGCCCACTCTCTCAACTCCCCAATTCTTTATATAGCTGTCATGAAACAAAGATAGGCCTAATTGGCTTTGCCAGCAGTAAGGGATAAGCTATCTTTTTTTTTTTTTCATCTTCATTGGCTGCAACTCTCATTCCTGATTTGATACAGAGCACTTAGCTTCCTCTAAAAAAGGATTCATGTTAAAATGAGTCCATGTACAGATGCCTTTTTGCACATAGTCTCCAAAGAGCAATGACATGCTGGAAGTCTCTAGTGTTGTGGAAACTTCTGATTTGGGACACGTGACTGGCATTTCCTTCAGGAGTGCAAGTGGTTAAAGTGGCTCAAGATAGAATGCTACTCTGTGCCTGGTATTACATTATGCACTGTCAGAAACCCTGACACTCATTTATTGCTGTTACTTACGTGTTTTACATGACTTAATGTCTTACGTGAAATAGACTCCAACTTAATTGCTAACATTGTTTTACTAATAAGAAATGACCCAGACATCTTAGCACATGTCATAGAATAATTATAGCCACCATTATAAAATTCTGCTTCCAACATTTTGGAAAATACCACTGACTTGTCTTCCTTTTTTTCTTCTATTCTCACAGCTTTCCCTATAGAGGTCAGATTTCACTAATAGGACAAGATAGCCATGAGTGTGTACTCCAACCTCTATTGCTTTTTGTATAATAAAATTAAATTGTGCTTAATCTGTAAAATATACATAATAAGTAGTTTAATTGTACATTTGGAAATCCTGTGACTTTTTACTCATGATAGATAATGTTATCACTACCTTAAATAAATGGGAACAACAGAGAGCTTATGATTACAAGTTAATTTTTATATTTTGTTTACTAAAGAGCTTATTTTAGTTTATTTCTGCCATATACATTTATTTACAGAAATCTGTATGTAGTAGAAAAGGAAGAAAGTAAGAAAGTTTAGTCTTCACAAGACAATTCTTGCACCACGTTAGACTAAGAGCTAAGAGCACTGTATTTACCATTTCTTTACGTTAATTCATTCAGCCAGCTTTTTCTTTTCCTCCTAGTATATTTGTTTGAGAGTAGATTTATCTGTCAGGATTCATTTGGTTCCATGAGATGCATAACTGAACCCAAGCATTTTTAGGTAAAGGAGCCATCTGTTGACTCACACAATGAACAATGCATAGGGCTGGCTTCAGGTGAGGTCTGAGTCAGATACTCAAAGGGGGCATTAGGACCCTTTTCTTCTTTTCAATCACTGTAGTCAGGTTCCACTTGGATTCGTTCTAATAGAATATTCTCTCCTTGTAGCATCAAAATGGCTGGCACAATTCCTTGCTTTATGGCTTCAAGTCCAACTAAATAGAGCAAGGGTATCTTTCTTAGAAGTCCCAGCCAAAGTCCATGTTTCTGTTTTGTTTTAATTGACTAATGTGCAATTCTCTGAACCAATCACAGTCACCAGGCTAATGGTTAGCATTTACCATCTTTTCCACTTTTGAGTGGAAGAAACACCCTACCTGATGTGAGACAGTCTGGAAGGTAAATCCCCAGATACAATTCTAGAGGTAATATTGAAAAAAAGGGGAGGTGCACGCTGGCCCTGAAAACAAGCGAACACACACAAATATCCACTGCAGAAGGAACACTGGTGTTTCTGCCAGTGACAAACCAGGCTGGGGTACAAATGACTGTGCCAAAGAATGGTTCAACAGGGGGATCAGTTGGAGGCACTCTGACCTTTCCAACACATGTCTCTAATATTCCAAGAATTTGGTTTGCTAGAGTGGCTATTATCATTCTTTGTAGGATGTGATTCGGAACCACAATGGCTTTCTAAGTCCAGAATAGGAGCCTGTGTATCCTGCTGTGTGGAACCTTGGGTTTTCTTTCTTCTCTCTTCCTCCACTTCTGCTGTTTCTCTTTCTTTCCACTTTAAGTTCTCAGAGAGATCCCCTTTCTCACCCCTTCCTTATCACATTTAGTACTCGGGTAAATGATATTGTTTCCACTAGCCTAGTGCAAACATTATATACTTTTTTTTTTTCACGGGGATATGCTTTTGAAATTTTATCTCTAATTATGAAAAGAGTTGGAAAACTAATTTCAACATCAGTAAGGTTAGGGGAATATCAGGTGCAGTAAAGAGGCCTCTCCCTAACATCAGCAAGAATCTTTTAAGTAATATACTTGCAAAGTTTAGATGTGAAGCCAGTTCTAATGGAAAGGAAAGGAGGTCTCAGATGAGTGAGGTTGAACACAGATCACATTTAAGAGGACTCCAGAGGACTGAATTCTGGAGGCATTCCTTTATCTTGGTGTCTTTCTAGGAAGATTGCTGGAGTAATATTGTAATCTCTAGTTTCTCTATTGATCACATGACCTCTGGGATTTTATTCCCCTGAAGACCCAGAAGCTAATCAGCCTCCTCATCAAGAAATATTTCAGAGCAGTATCTCACAAATTGTGATGTGTAAGTAAATCACCTGGGAATCTTGGTAAAATGTGGATTCTGTTTGTAGATTCATGATTTCCCATTTCTAACAGAAATGCAGCAGGTGATGTGAAAGCTGCTGGTCCCCAGACCACACTTTGTGTAGCAAAACTTTAGTATTGTGTTGTCTGATATAGTAGCCACCAGCCACATGTGGCTATTTAAATTAATAAAGATGTAAAATTCAGTTCCTCAGTCTCACTAGCTACATCTCAAGTGCTCAATAGCCCCTCATGACTAGTGGCTACTGTTTGGGGCTGTTAGAATAGAACATTTCTATCATCTCAGAAACATCTTTTGGAAAACCCTGTTCTAGAAGATGAAGAGTCCAACTCTAGATTGAGTATAAAGCTGTAAACAGAACATGTTTTGTTTATTTTTCCTGGAAATGTCAAGGTAGCACTATTTGCCAGAGAAGTGGTCTGTATTTCCAGAAGGTGCATAAACAGAAGGTCTAGCACTTCCTAAGCCATGGTGTAATCCAAGCTACATGAGATTTCTCTTGAGACCTTCTCTTTCTATTTGCACACATTGTGGCCCCTGTCCATCAGCACACCAGAGAAAGATATACATATACAATTTAGTCCTTCATGGAGTTGATGGCTACAGTTCTCATTTGGGTACTCCTGATTACATATTGTTGATGTAGGAATTAAAAAAAGGCTATAGAATAGTTCTTTATCTGTCTTGAACTCTTATGTGGCAATTATATATATGATAACAAAAGTACAAACGAAGAATTTGCAAAAGTTGTTAATAGCCAAACTACAAGAATGACAACAAAACACAGAGACTTTGCAATCAATTAAACAACTAAACGTGTCTATAAAACATCCAATGCATATGGCAATATGCAGGTCTTGGTGACACGTGAATACTCTCTGCCTTCATGGTGGGCATATGTAGTTTTAACTTCACACACAATGAGCTCTTGTTTAATCGGAACCTATTGATTTCAATGTCTTGGAGGGCAGAGTATACCAATGTCTCAAGTGATGCTCAGCTGCTTTCATTTGAGCTCTGGAGCTCTTTTTCAGTGTGTTAATGTCACTGTCTTTTGCATGGCACCAGAGAATGTTTCCTGAGCACAGGAGGACTTGTGCAATTCAGGCAATTCTATCCTTTGGATTTGCTTCAATATGGACAGGACCTTTGTGGTGAGAAGTATGTGGCACACTTCTCAATGCCTTTCTGTGACCAAGACATGGTTTAGATTTTGGTGTCACATGATCTCCAGTGTCATTCCTCCAGAGTCACATGAGTCTTTAATATTTTTGTCTCCTGAAAGCTGGCATGACAAGTATACACTTGGCCTTAGCATGTGGTTATGTGAGATCACTGGCCTGGATAAGGACATGAGGTAAATTCTCTCAAGTTTCTGTAAGGATATGCGCAGAGCATATTGGCTACAGGTTGAGGTTAATATCCTCAGCAAGATTCTGCCCCACATTGGGTAAATGCATAGTCAGAGAAGTGACTTAGAGATCAACCAGTGGTTCATTTCCACGGAGAGGTTGCCCAGCTGGGAGCTGGATAATTTCAGTGATGGGTGTTGGTTACTTGAAGAGCCTGATAACTAGCGTCCTTCTTCCCCTCCTGATATTGTAACCAGTAGAGAAAGGAACACTGGAGTCAGACTTTGGGGATAAAAGTATCACATGTATATTTTCTGATAAAGCTGATAAGCAATGGGTCATAAGGGCTGTAGAAGGCATCTTCTGACCTGGTCCCCATGATACCTACCTCCTGGTATTCACACTCACGTGAAATCCTCTCCCCTTGAGTGTGGGCAAGACCTGGTAATTTGCTTCTAACCAGTAGATTATGACAGTGATTATGGGATGTCCATTCTGTTACTATGTTCCGTATGAGTGTAACTTCCATTTTGCTGTCAGACTCTGCCTATTGACTCCCTTACTGGCTTTGCTGAAGCAAGCTGCCATGTGGAGACATTCAAATGGCAAGAAATTGAGAGCAGCTTCTGGCCAACAGCCAGTAAAGAACCAAGGTTCTCCATCCAATATCCTGCAAGGATGTGGTTCTGTCAATACGTCAATAAAAATGTGAGCTTAGAGGCAGATCTTTCTCCAATTGAGCCTTCAGATGAAATCTCAGCACTGTCTGACACTTTGATTGTGGCTTTAAGTGAGATCCTGAAAAGCAGAACACCAGCTAGGCCACCCGAAGATTCCTGATGCACAGAAACTGAGAAATATTAAATGTGTGTTACGTTAAACTGCTAAGTTTTGGGTAATTTGTTCTTAAGCAATAGATAACTGATACAGATGTGTTTGCCAAGAAAATGATGATAGATAATGGATACAGATGTGTTTGCCATTCTGCCCTGCAAATACACAGATGTATCTTTCTAGTTTCTGGTGATGCTGAGCAAACACATGCCCTCTTCTTGGGAACCTGCTGCTGGAAAGCTCACAGCATGTGGGGGCAGAGAAGAGAATATGCTTTTGTTAGGCAGGTAGATTCCAAATCAATTAAGGAAAAGATAGGATCAAACTATGATGACTATTCTTTTTTTTCTGAACTTACCTGCTGATAAGTCAGTTTCTTGTCCACCGAGGAAGAGGATCTTCACCACAGGTCTCTCCACAACTGCAAATGCAATGGATGGGCACTCTTGAGTCATGGGGTTGCCTAATGAGCAGGTAGGTAACTCATCTCTACAGGGAGGATTGAGGTTGGAGCAATAAGCCAGGAGTGTTTAGGAAAAATCTTTTCTTATGGAAGCCAGAAGAGTAGAAAATACGTATTTTTCTTTTACAAAGAGCAACTCTTCATATGAAACAGAGTCTTACATAAAAGAATCTTCCTTGTGTTGCTTCAAAACCTAGTTTTGAATTTTCTTAGTTTTGATTTCTTAATTTGTATAAGAAATATATGAATGTGTCAGTTCTTAGCAATGCAAAGATGCTTTAAGATCCATCTCTACCCTCAGGAAACGTATGGCTTGAAAGACAGATGTATTTATAAGCAAACAACTAGAACAGCCATTGCAGGCTTGATTCCCCTGGAAGCTAACTCTCCTGTGAAGTTTAATATGTATAATGTTTACTAGGGAGAGTTCTTGGGACCAATACCTGTTGAAGGGAAGAGAATGATGCAGAAATGGGCAGAGGAAGGAGTTGAACTGTGTGGTAGGCTTGAGAGAGCCTAGCTGACTGCACCAGAAACTCTAACACTAAAATGGCCCATCACGATTGACCTGATGGGCTGAAATGGCTTGGCCTTACACACCACTGGCTTCTTCACCGGACGTGACCACTTCATGTGCAGTGATGTTCACACTGGCCTTTTTCCTCATCTGAGGGAATCTCTGCAAGGCTAGCAGCTGAAGGTGAAGTGCTGTCAGCACTCGCTGGGACAAGAAATCCTTCCTTGATAGGGCAATTTAGAAAGTGGGACCCCCCTGACCCCACCCCCAAAAGGCAGGCATTAATACTTGGCTTAGTAATAGCCCTCTCCAAAATACAAATATTCCCCAAATCCCCTCCTTTCATATTCAGGCCTATTTCTATTATTCAAAGTGGAATAGTGGTTCAAGAAGCTCAGGCTGATTATTTACCTTGAATCCACATCAGCTAATCCACATCAGCCATGTACTGACTTTTGAATCTGATGTCTATTGAGGTGGGAGCAGATCTCACTGGAACATCTCCTTGCAACCAAGTCAGTGTTATTTAAAGACAGAGATGTGGTCCTTAGAGAAATGTATCCTTAGGGGATTTCACTGTTTTGTGAACATCATAGTGTACCCCCACAAAGCTGGATGGTACAGCCTACTACACACCTAGGCTGCATGTTACAGCCTATTGCTCATGGCTACAGACCTGTTTAGCATGTTACTGTCCTGAATATTGTACAACACAACACAATTATAACACAATAGTAAGTATTTGTGTATCTAAACAAGTCTAAGCATAGAATGATATAATAGAATACGGTATTATAATCTCATGGGGCCACCATGGTATATGCTGTCCCTGGTTGATGGAAACATCGTTAAGCAGGGTGTGACTGTACTCGGGTGCAAAATGGCAGTGAGGAGGGAATATCTGGCTGTGAGACTGCGAGGTTGCCTGGGGCCTGGTTGTGAAACAAGCTGCACTTTGCAATAAGAAAGTTGAACTTTTTGGTTAATGAGACACTATTGGACACCATTGGAAATTTGTTCTTCTTGGCATCCATGGGGCGGCTCACTGTTTTAACCCAGTAACAGGTGGTGGTGTAGACAGTGGATTAAAGAGGAAGAGACTGGAGGTGTGGACACAAATGAAGAGATCAAGAAGCTGTAGAAGAGAGAGGTGATGAGGTGCAGGGCAGAGCAGAGTCAGCACAGACAGCAGGGTTGGGAACTCTAAAGGAGGGTTCTAAGGTTGGACAGACAGGGTTTAAAGACTGATCAGATAAGTGAGGTGAGAATGAAGTTAGTTACAATGAATTTGTTTTCCAGCTTGAGCTAATGTGAACTGACTGGTTAGCTCCATTGGTTAAAGTGTGGTGCTAGTGAGGGAGTGGAGTTAAATTCTTTCCTATTGCAAAAATATATTTATTCTAAAACAAACATACCAATATACTATTAGGAACATAATGTTTTATTTTTCACATGTTCACTTCTTTCATACTAATAGTTTTTCGGGTGTTGAAAATTTGGGTGGACATTAAAATATTCCAGAATATCAGCTCACAGTTGATTATAAGAATAATAGTAACCACTGATTATTTTCCTTTTAAAAAAATTTCATGGGAGGCCGGGCGCGGTGGCTCAAGCCTGTAATCCCAGCACTTTGGGAGGCCGAGACGCGCGCGGATCAGGAGGTCAGGGGAGATCGAGACCATCCCTGCGGCTCAACCACCGCCGTGGAAACCCCGTCTTACACTAAAAGAACAAAAAATACAAAAAATTAGCCGGGGCGAAGATGGGCCGGGCCTGTAGTGTCCCCAGCTACTTGGGAGGCTGAAGGAGAGAGAATGGGCGTAAACCTGGGAGGCGGAGCTTGCAGTCGAGCCCTGAGTATCGGCCCACTGCACTCCAGCCTGGGCGAAAGACGCGAGCACTCCCTCTCAACAAAAAAAAAAAAAAAAAAAAAAAAAAAATTTCATGGGAATCAATTTTTTATTTTAATTTTAATAGTTTTGGTGATACATGTGATTTTTCGTTAGATAGATAAGTTATTTAGTGGCTATTTCTGAGATTTTAGTGTACTTGTCACCTGATTAGTGTACACTGTAGCCAATATGTAGTCTTTTATCTCTCACCCCTCCCCCAACCTTCCCTCCATAGTCCCCAAAGTCCATTACATCATTCTTATGCCTTTGTGTCCTCATATCTTAGCTCACATTTATAAGTGAGAACATACGATGTTTGGTTTGCCATTCCTGTGTTACTTTACTTAGAATAATGGCCTCCAGCTCCAGTCAAGTTGCTGCAAAAGACATTATTTCATTCCTTTTTACAGCTGAGTAGTATCCCATGGTGTATATATACCACATTTTCTTTATCCACTCATTGGTTGATGGGCATTTAGACTGGTTCCATATCTTTGCAACTGTGAATTGTGCTGCTATAAACACGCGTGTGCAAGTGTCATTTTCATATAACGACTTCCTTTCCTCTGTGTAGATACCCAGCAGTAGGATTGCTGGATTGAATGGTAGTTCTACTTTTAGTTCTTTAAGGAACCGCCATACTGTTTTCTAGAGTAGTTTTAGTAATTTACATTCCTACCAGCAGTGCTAAAGTGTTCCCTTTTTCCTGCATCTACACCAATATCTATTGTTTTTAGACTTTTGATTATGGTCATTCTTGCAGGAGTAAGATGGTATCTCATTGTGGTTTTAATTTGCACTTCCTTGATTAGTGATGTTGAGGATTTTTACATATGTTTGTTGGCTAGTCAATAAATGGTGCTGGGAAAACTAGCAAGCTACATTTAGAAAAACAAAACTGGATCCTCGACTCTCACCTTATACAAAAATCAAGATGAATCAAAGACTTAAATTTAAGACCTGAAACCATAAAATTCTAGGGGATAACATTAGAAAACTGTTCTGGACATTGGCTCAGGCAAAGAGTTCATGACCAAAACCTGAAAGCATATGCAACAAGAACAAAATAAATAGATGAGAACTAATTAAACTAAAAAGCTCTTGCACAGCAACAGAAACAATTATCAGAATAAACAGACAATCCATAGAGTGGGAGAAAATATTTGCAAACTACGCATCTGACAAAGGACTATATATCTTGATCCGGCTTTTCTTTCTCTTTCTTTCTCTCTTTCTTTCTGACGGAGTCTGGCTCTGTCGCCCAGGCTAGAGTGCAGTGGCGTGATCCCGGCTCACTGCAACCTCTTCCTCCTGGGTTCAAACAATTCTCTGGCCTCAGCCTCCCGAGCAGCTGGCATTATAGGCACCTGCCACCATGCCCGACTAATTTTTGTATTTTTAGTAGAGATAGGGCTTCACCATCTTGGCCAGGCTGGTCTCAAACTCCTGACCTCATGATCCACCCACCTCTGCCTCCCAAAGTGCTGGGATTACAGGCATGAGCCACCACGCCCGGTCTGATTGGGCATTTTCTATGTGCTAAGGACTGGGACATTTTCCTTAAATAATGCTGTTAAACCTCATAGCTACATGATTATTTTGTGGTGTGATTATGCCAGTCAACAGTGAGAAAAGGAAAAATGGTAGATCCAAGATTGGAATCACAACAGTCTGACTTCAAAGATCATGCTTTGATTTTACAATCAAGACAAAGCCTCACTGAAGTGCTATTAGTTTTCCCCTGTGCCTGTCCCCAGGTCATTCCATCACTGCTGATGACCTGTGCTTCCTATCATTGACCACCGAAGGGTTGAGGGTAAGGTACCTGGCCCTACAGGCAGCAGTTTATGGCAGTAATTTGTAGTTTGTAATGTTGAAGTGTTGAGAAAAAAGAAGATGTTCATGTTGCCAGGGTTTCTTGCATAGAAACATAACTTCCATTAGCATTCTGTTGAGTTTTCAGAAGCTAATTAAAGGTAGGACCAAAAAATGCAGATGAACACTGAGGAAGTTTGGGAATAAGATTTTCAGTCCTTTTTATTTCCTCCTTTAAGAATTATATATGTATTCAGTGTTAAACTTTGATTGAAATACTACCTACAGGCTATTGTGTCCTCTTTTCATTTTCTAGTATAATATGTTACATTTGAATAACACTTTGTCTTTTATCAGCTTTTTTTGCATGGAATCCTATTTGATCTTGCAATAATGTGAGATTGAGTGACTCAGAGGGTTGAGTGAGTCGTCAGATCTCACCCAGCTACTGAGTCAAGACCAGCTTTCAAACTTGGCACTTCTAACTTCACGTTCAGTACTTTAAAACTTTTTTTCACCATATTTAGGAATTTTGTAAGCCAAATGCGATCTAAAGCACACGATGCCAATAGTTATTTTTTTTGCTTATTTGCTTGTTACCGATCAATATATAAAAATTACTTTAACACTTTTACTGTTAAAAATAGAGTTTGAGTCAAGTGAGTGCAAGTTTTTTTTTCTTTTTTCTTGACCTAGAAGCATAGCACGAAACAAAATAAAACAGGAGACAGATTCATTTTTTATAGTGACGTGAGACTGATGACATCAGTTTACCAAGGATTTGCATAGAGTTTTCATTGTTTTTGTGAAATCTTGTGGACTGCTATGCTATTGAACTGAATAATGACATTAGAATTTGGACTTTGAAATAAAGACAAACAAATTAAGTCTTGGTGATATACAAAGGCTGGCCTCTTTTGCCTTCGATTTTCAGACAGGGATTTCTGTGTCATTCAGTGATTAAGGTTGCCAAATGTAGCAGGAACTGTTTCAGCAATCATAGATGTTGATTTTCCAATTGGGCCAACCTGCCAGACTGGCAGACAGAAAACTAACAGAAATATTAAATATAGACAGCTTCTATAGTTGAATCTTGTTTTTCCCTCTCTCTGCTGGAAGCCACTATAAAATAGTAGCCTGTATGTAGGTCCTTAAAAACATACACAGATACACACAGCAAGTTGTGTATTTGCACTGTTAAATTAAACCTTTGTGGACTCAATAACTGGGTGCCAAAACAGTTGTTGCAGATGTATTAGGTGATTGAAACAGTCTTTCATTGACGATGTCATACCCAGATACTGTCTGCTGGCTCCCTGTCCCACTGTGAAGGATTCCATTCTCTGTTGACCCACACACCTTTGGGAATCATTTTAGGGGAAGCACAATTTTTTAGTTTCCAAATTCACACTCTTGAGATCTCATAAATTTGATAGATGTGTGCTGGGAGAACTTGATAGAATAGTTGGTTTTGTTTTTAGGATTCGCTTCCATGCATGGCCAGCAAGGATGTATAATTGTGTGCAATTCTTCTCCTGGCCACAAATACAGCAGAAGTGAACTTAGCTTCTGTGACCACAATTTATGTAGAGTGAAACCCTCCCCTCAGATTCAAAGAAATGATGCAATTACATTGCAACACACATATGTGGCTTCCCCAGATGCCCCTGGGATACCAAAGGGCCTTATGTAGCTTGCGTGGCACCGTGGTCCTCCTTTTCTATGAATACTGTTCGACAATTTTCCTAGCTTTTTCTGAAATATATTTCTACCCACTTTGTATTTCTTTAGAGGAAAAAAGTTGAGTAATATAATGCAAAGTGAATTTTGCTGGGTATTAATGTCCCACTTAGGAAAATAATATCTTTCAAATATATTTTTTTCTGTCCTCCCTCCCTCCCTCCCTCCCTCCCTCCCTCCCTCCCTTCCTTCCCTCCTTCCCCCCTTTCCTCCCTCCCTCAACCTCCCTCTCTCTTTCCCGAGGTCTTGGCTCTTGTCTACCTGTTGCCCCAGAACTGGAGTGCAGTGGCCCCAATCTAGGCTCACTGCCAAGCTCCGCCTCCCCGGGTTCAGGCTATTCCTCCCTGCCTCAGCCTCCCAAGTAGCTAAGAACTACAGGCCCCACCACCACGCCAGGCTAATTTTTTTTTTTTTTTTTGTAATTTTAGTAGAGATGGGGTTTCCACCGTGTCAGCCAGGATGGTCTCGATCTCCTGACTCAAATGATCCACCCACCTCGCCTCCAAAATGCTGGGATTAACAGGCTTAAGCCACTCACCCCAGCCCAAATATATTTGTTTTTTCTAATAGTGTGGGAAATGTACAGAAGAGAATCGGTTGTTCATCATAGCTGAATTTGGATTGATCATTCCCCTTCCTTTTTCCCTTTCAGCAGCCAAAACTGGCAAGGAATTGTGATGTATTTGGACACCTGTGTTCATTTATACATGGCGTGAGGAAAGACTCTTTTAATATTAAAACAGCAGTTATAAACATATTTTGTATGAGTTGGGAATTATGAATTTTCTCTCTGTTTTGGAAGATTTGGGTTACTTGACCTTTGACCAACCAGCCAGAGTGATTAAGGACTAGATGACATCTCCTATCTAGAACTCTGGTGTCTTGACAGGTTTTAGATGTGATCCTTGAAGTTTAGGCTGAGGAAGGCCGATTTTCTCTCTTCTTTTTTTTTTTTTTTTTTTTTGAGACTGGAGTTCTCGCCTGTTGCCCAGGCTGGAGTGCAGTTGGCTGGATCTCAGCTACTGCAAGCTCCGTCTCTCGGGTTTCTACGCCATTCTCCTTCCTCTCTGCCTCAGCCTCCCGAGTAGCTTGGACTACAGGTCGCCCGCCACCTCACCCGGGCCTTAGTTTTTTGTATTTTTTTTTTTTAGTAGAGACAGGGTTTCACCGGGTTAGCCTAGAATGGTCTCGATCTCCTGACCTTGTGATCCGCCCGTCTCAGCTCCCAAAGTGCTGGGATTATAGGCTTGAGCCACTGGCCCGCTGATTTTCCCTCCTTCTTATGTCTGAGAGGTAGAAAACAAGAATGAAGAGGGAGAAAGTTGCATTCCTCAACAGCTCACAGGCCAGGAATAGAGAGCATAGAATAATCTTTTCTTGATGATTATACATGGCCAGTGCTTGCTAACTAGTTTCTGTCTGACTTCTCAACCTAGACTCTTCATTTTTGTGTCCCATATCCACTTGCTACTCACTTTTTTTTTTTTTTTTTTTTGAGACAAATTTCACTCTTGCTGCCCAGGCTGGAGTGCAATGGTGCTATCTTGGCTCACTGCAACCTCTGCCTCCCAGGTTCAAGCGATTCTTCTGCCTCAGCCTCCCGAGTAGCTGGGATTACAGGTTCACGCCACCACGCCCAGCTAATTTTGTATTTTTAGTAGAGATGGGGTTTCTCCATGTTGGTCAGGCTGGTCTTGAACTCCTGACCTCAGGTGATCCGCCCGCCTCGGCCTCCTGAAGTGCTAGGATTACAGGCATGAGCCATCGTGCCCAGCCTGCCACTTTTCATACACAAAGGGACAGCCCTGGCCTAGTCACCTTATAAATGTGTGAAGACAGCAATTGCAATCCTTCTCTTCAATGTAGTAAACTCCCTCTACACAGCCAACCTCCCTTGTCCTGCATATTCATGTGTGGTTGATGGCTCAGAATTTGTTGGAAACTCCTTGTATTAGTTTTCTATAGAAGCTTAATAAATTACCACATATTGAGTGGCTTAAAACAACATAACTTTATTATCCTATAATTCTTCAGGCTAGAAGTCCATAATGGGTCTCACTGGACTAAAACCAAGGTGTTGGCAGATATGCGTTCCTTTCTGGAGGTTGTAGGGGAGAATTTGTTTCCTTGCTTACCCTTGCTTCTAGAGCCTGCAGCATTCTTTGCTCCGTGCCTCTCTTCCATTTTCAAAGTCAGCAGTGGGTTGAATTCTTCTCACATTGTATCATTCCAGTCTTTGCTTCCATTATGACATTGCTTTCTCTGACTTTGGCTCCTTTTCTGCCTTTCATCTACTTTTAAAAGACCCTTGTGATTGCATTGGGTCTACCCAGATCATCCAGAAAAATCTATCTCAGCATCAGCTGATTAGCAAACTTAATTCCATCTGTAACCTTAACTCTACCTTGCCATATAACATAACATATTCACAAGTCCTGGAAATTAGGCTGTAGACATCTTGGGAGGCCATTATTTTGCTTACTACACCCTCCCCTGTCTCAGATTCAGCTAACAAAGGATGGAAGTTATGTTCTTGAACTGGTGATATGGTTTGGATCTGTATCCTCACTCAAATCTGACATTGAATTGTAATCCTCAGTGTTGGAGGTGGGGCCTGGTGGGAGGTGATAGGATCATGGGAATGGATTTTTCCTGAATGATTTAGCACCATCTTCCCTGGTACTGTCCTCATGATAAATAGTGAGTGGATTCTCATGAGATGTAGTTGGTTTGTAAGTGTGTAGCACCTTCCTTCATCTCTCTCTCTTGCTCCTGCTCTGGCCATGTGACAGGTATGCTCTCCTTTTACTTTCCATCATAATTGTAAGTTTTCTGAGGCCTCACCAGAAGCTGAGAAGATGCCAGCATCATGCTTCCTGTACAGCATGCAGAACTGTGAGTCAATTAAACCTCTTTTCCTTATAAATTACCCAGTCTCAGAAATTTCTTTATAGTAATGTGAGAATGAGATAATATAACTGAATTAGCAAAGGTTAGCTGATCTCAGCAGAGGTGAAATGGTATTTCTTGGATAAGTGCTCACTCCAAGCCTGAGCATCTTTTTTCAGAGTAGGTATGCACGAGGGCTCTCTGCAGAATCAGATTAGAGCCAAAGTATTGGATCTACAGGATTTGCAGAAGACTGTCGTAAGTGAACACTGCTCTTTTTAAATACAAGCTTAGAAGTCCTAAAAGGAAATTTTAACATGTAGTGTCTACAAACTCTTTGGTCCTAGTCAATGAATACATTATTACTATTTTGACAAACGATGCTGCATGGACACTGGCAATTTGTCAGCATATTTGCCTTTGAGAAGATTACATCGTTCATGAGAGGAGGCTGCGGGGCCCTGGTCCTTGAGAGAAGCCTCTGGGCCTCTGGTTCATGAGAGGATGCTCCAGGCCTCTGGTCCATGAGAGAAGGCTCTGGACCTCTAGTCCATGAGAGGAGGCTCTGGGTTTCTGGTCCATAGGAGGATGCTCCAGGCCTCTGTTCCATGACAGGGTCCTCCAGGCCTCTGCGTCACTACTTTTGCTCAAGTACCTTCCAAGCCCTGCCAATCTGCAAGAGAAGCATCTCCTGCTAACCCTGATTAGACTGTTTCAGATCTGGCTGTTCATTGCCTGAGCACAACATGCTCATTCCTGCTTTTGGGATGTGCTTTCAAGTTTTCTGAAATGTTCAATTTCCCACTTTTTCACATGAATCCCAGAATTCTAGTTGTATACTCCAGCTTTGAATGTGACCTCTTCCCCTCTGGCCAGCCTGGAGGTCTGAACTGGGGCCCGGAACTCAGCTCCTTGACGTCTGCCTATCATTGTTGCTTGATCAGTTACCGTGAATTGGATTTTCAATACTCTTTTTTTCTTTCTCTATTCTAACCCTTCCTTCTCCTTTTACTCCTACGTGTGATACCACTTAAAGCATGTGGAACTCTCCTAGGTCTCACTGACCTGGTCAGGTTCTTATGCAGTCCTTTCAGGTCTTTCTTTGCTCATTTCCCTTAACTTTGGGCACTTAGACAATGGCAAGGCTCATTAATGTAAAGGTAGGTGCTTTAAAAGAAGAAGCAAGGAACCTTCTGATAGAGACACTGCTGGTAATTTCTCAGCATCACTCTATAAGGAACAGGGAGTACAGGGAGCCATTGTCTCATATTTTGGTGTTTATAGCAGCCAGAACAGAGCCACAAAAGAAAGGGAATCCTAAATACCTTTCACCGAAGGGACATTGTCATGATTAGAAAAGAATTGGCCATATAAATTTGGTCTCTGTGTAAAAAGAAAATTGTTCCCACTCAGTTGACAGGTTATTTTTTCCAAAATAAATTTATCTTTGGCTTTGGATGGAAACCTTTCCCAGCTTTCTAATTACCCAGAAATAGCTTTTTCTAGGACCTTTTGAGAATAAAATGTGCCATTCAGAGAGGAGGAAGAAAGTATCTGAAAGCCAAAAAAAAAAAAAAAAAAAAAAAAAGAAGAAGAAAAAAAGCTAAAGTAGAGTACTGGGTTTCCTTGGGGTCTTTTTCTCAACTATCAACAGTGTTTGGGACAGTTGGGCACCACTTTGGGAGTCGTGGGGACTGTGTCTTCCACAGCAGAAGGAGGAAGACTGCACCTGCTTAGCTAGGCCTGCTAGACATTCACTGGACAGAGTTACTCTGAAACCAGTCATCCTCCTCAGGGGGAAAAACTATTCTCCTTCTTGACCTATATGACAAGAACAAGGATGAGAGAAGATAGTGGGCATATAGTCTGGGGGACTCCAGTGTAATATAACTCCATAGAAACACCCTTAACTACATATCATATGGTTTGGCTGTGTCCCCACCCAAATCTCATCTAGAATTGTAGCTCTTATAATTCCCACATGTTGTGGGAGGGACCCAGTGGGAGATAATTGAATCATGGGGCAGTTTCCTGCATACTGTTCTCATAGTAGTGAAAAAGTCTCACGAGTTCTGATGGTTTTATAAGGGGAAATCCCTTTCAATTGTCTCTTATTGTGTCTTGCTTGCTGCCATACAAGAAGTGCCTTTCACCTTCCGCCATGTCTGTGTGACCTTCCCAGCCACGTGGAACTGTGAGTCCATGAAACCTCTTTTTCTTTATAAATCATCCAGTCTCGGGTATGTCTTTATCAGCAGCATGAAAACCGACTAATACCACATGAAAGGGACCTGGCTGAGGGTATGATGGATTTCAATGAGAATTTTACAGAGAAGACACAAGGAGAGAATCATTCGCAACCTGCACATTCCAATAAAAACCTTAGCTCCAGCTCCAGAGTCATGGAATGTTGAAAGGTGAATGGTCTCAGAGTCAGATGAGTGAGAAACGTACTGTATCTGCAGCATGTTACTGGCTGTCTTCTGGTCACCAACCAGATCTCTTTGCCCTTTGTAGTGGTTTGTGCTCCATGGGGTCTGATGGGATGAGTCTAGACCCTGGCTTCCCTGATTACTTTCTGAGTGACCCCCAAACAATGTAGTTGGCCTCTGTTTACCTTCCATGTGATACAGAAATTGCAACAGACTCTCCCTCATTGTGTAGTTTTGAGGCGTGTGTGAGATAACACGTTAAACACAGCACACTGACGGCTACGTGGTAGAGATTATTAAAAGTTAGCTGCCATAATTGTTGTCATTCATATGATTATGATTAGTTGGACTCAGTAACTTGGGAGACGTGCATAGAGTAATAGCTGGAGTTCTGTTGCCTGATTGTGCCCTATCAAAGGGTTAACTTGTAGATTGTAAACAAGCTCCCTTTTCCACATTCCACTTTCCACTTTCCAGGGGCTTGACTTCAAAGTTTAGGCTCTCTGTACCCTACAATTTGAATTTGTACTGCTTTTGGTTCAACTGTGAAATTGTGGTATGCTAGAGCTTAACTCAGCCAGGCTTACTGTTTTAAATTTTCTCTTGCAGCCCATTTGGCGTTACATGGATCTTAAAGCTGGTTTCACACTCCATTGTATCAAAGGTTAGAGGTCAATTTACAACATAGCAGGAGTGGACAGTAATAGCATTTGGCACCTAGATCTCCTTTTCATACAGTGGGAAGCATTTTAGAAATACTAACCTCAGTGGGGTTCTCAGATGAGCTCTGTTTTGAATTAGTCCCTCCAATCTGGGTGGTAAAATGCAAGCGGCGAGGTTAAATGACCTTTTTCAAGTTCAGAAACAGAGAGCCTTTCGAAACAGAGATTCATATTTAAAACTTCAACCTTTGTTGCCTGTTCTGCTTTGTTTTGTTTCTCCTTCCTTCTTGGCCTTCCCTGGAAGCAAATGCATTCTCTGACATGTGTAAGTCTTCTGCATTGTGAAGGAAATGACATTAGTTTATAATATTTGTCATCCTCTTTTTAGTGGGTGGAGTTTACAATATTTGTCATCCTCTTCTTAGTGGGTGGAGGTTTTGTTCCTGAACACAGGGCATCAGGAAGGGAGGAGGGGGAGAATCATGCTGTGGGTCTATTGCTGCCAGTTACCATGATCGCTTATAAAGTCATTGGAATGATGGGAGCTGCAAAGACTTCCTTGGAAACCAACTGCCAGCACTAGCTGTTCAGTAGAGAGATTCCGAAAGCTCGGTGTGTGTGTGTGTGTGTGTGTGTGTACATGTGTGTGTGGAGGGATGGAAGTTCACAATTGTCATGAATACTCAATTTTATTTTCCAAAAGTAGAAAGTTTCAGCGGATCCTCCGTCTCCAACCCTTTAGAAAGGTTGTAGAGCGCTATTGCTGGCTCTGACAATTTGTCGAAGTGAAAATGAAGTAGCAACAGAAGATGAAGTGGAGAAGGAAGAGAGGGAGGAGGAGAAGGAGGAGAAAGAGGAGAAAAGAATATTTTATTTTCTAAATTGCTGAACAAGACACCTCAGCAAAATGGAAATATCACATTCTTTATTTCTATTATTATTTTCCTTCTAGGATGAGAAGATACGTTAAATACTTCAGGTTCAACCATAATTGCATTTGAACAACAGGTTAACTCATTAATGGGAGGTGGCTTCCTTTGGTTTGGGGTTATCTCCAGTATTAGTGGAGAGATGGTTAGATAAGCTAATCAGACATGTCTTCTTTTCGATCAGTGTCACTGAACAACAAAGTATCACTGACCTGTTGAATTTGGCATAATGGGTTTTGGCCTTACTGATGTTTACATTATCGACCCATATGTAAAGTTAAATACCTTTTGCTTATTCCTCTCACTAGTTTCCTGACTGGTAAAAGTTGCTGAAAATTGTTTAGCAGGGACTCTGACTTTTTCTATCACTTGGTGGGGAATAGCATCTTACTGGTTTGCTATTTTAGGCTTTATGAATGTGTCCAGTTTATGAAGCTAACAAATGCCTTTTTAGTATTCTGGACACTGTGCCCTCATTTCATTATGTGGCTCTTTCCATTCAGCATTGGACACATTTATAGACAAAGACAAGCAAGAGAAATAGAGTTTTATTTTCTTAGCTTCATGGCACATTGAGGAGGAACCCCACTATCCTACCCTTTATAGCTCATGCTAGAACACACATCAGTGTTCAGTCTAGGCTCTCAGTCAAACATCAAAAATTGACAGTAAATTCTGAAGTGCTATTTTGGGTGCTGTTAAAGGTATGTCTGTGGCAAATTCAGTAGAGTGCTATTCAAATCCCTGCTGAGGACCTAACAGGAATGCTGAAACTCAGAGTGTTTCTCCAAGTTCTACCTTGGTGAGAAGTAGCAGAATACAAAATATTTCTCTTATAGGCCCCAGCAGCATATTTATGGAAACCTTAAGTATACATCTAAATAAAATAATTAAAATACAACTCACTCATTGACTTCCTACTCTCTAAAATAGAAAGTCAAAATTCAAGGTATTTAGTTCCATTAGTTTTGATGTCTCCAGGCAACAAGGACCAATACGGCTGAGCAGGTTTGAAAAGACAGAGCATCCTCTTCCTTTTCAGGAGTTTAAGACTGTCTTGGGTGTCAGCTTAACATTCCGTAGATAGGGGGTTAGTTCTATAATACGAAGCATATTAAATGGCATTATGGAGTCAGTCCTGTATTTAATGTCTTGAACATTTTAAATTACTTCTATTCTCATGTTGTTTTTTAGTAGAATTGTTTCCTAAAGAAAACCACTCTTTGATCATGGCTTTCCCTGTCAGAATTGTGTGCACTCTGTAACATCTTTGGTTGCAGTAGTCCTGTTTTCCTAATAACTTTGTTACTGTGCTGTGAAAGATTACAAATTTGAATATGTAGTGTACATGCTATTCAGTTTGTGAACTAGTGGGCCGTATGTAACAGCTGACCAACATGTGAAGATACTGGTACTTGATAGCCTCTTCAGGAAAATTTGCTTCCAAATTTTAAGCTGGAACGTCACTGGAATAACTTTAAAAAATGATTACAATACATAGTTTTTAGAATTTCGTTACATATGTTAAGAATTGTGTACAAATTGAAATGTCTGTACTGATCCTCAACCAATAAAATCTCAATTATGGGAAAAAAAAAAAAAAGAATATGATGGAGGACCTTAACCATCAAGATGTTCACCTTTGGGAAGCTCTCATTATTTCTGAAACTAAAATTAAGTGCATGTAAGACATACATTCGTGAATGGAAGATGTGCTTTAAGGTATACTTAAAGTTGCTTGGTAGTGTCATTTTGAATGGAAAATTGTCCTACAAGGCCAAATAGAAGTCTTTCTGACAATATCTTATAGTATTCACTGGTAAGTTAGTATTGAAAACTGCTTGGATTTCAACAGTCTAGACTTTTCCGGTTACAGACTATGCTGACACGGCTTGCCTTTATTAGTAGGTTTGGATATTTCTAGTTCCTGCATATTCTATTTTGTGAGTTTTCTCTTATATTCTCAAGAAATGAATAAGGACTTTGGAGAAATATCCCTGAGCAATAATTCTTTTATGATAGTCCTTGATCCTCTGTCTTAGGATGATTATCTGAAAATTGTTTACATGGTCTAAGTTCATTTAACTTTTTGGTGAAATGACAGATATTCTAACCCACCATCTTCACAATCCTATTTATAATTCTTGTGGATGATGGACATACAAAATGAAGCAACTTTTACTATGTTCCTCCCTCCCAGCTGAAACTGTGAGAGCCAGATACCAGTTTAGAGTTTTGGTATTTCAAATTATTAAATATCTAGAGTTCCTGTGTAATTTGGGGTGGGGGTGGAGTCTGGTACCATTTCCTAGTGAAAAATTATTATTATTTATTTTTTTCATGGAAGTATAATGTAAAAGAAAATCTCCAACATTCTTCCTGATATTTGCTGGCAGTAGTAGTAGTGTCTCTTCTCCCTGTTGAGTAACTTACTCTGGGAACAAGACTTCAAGCAACTGGGGCATCCAGGGCAGCCACTGCTTTTGTGTCTGAAGAGCTCTTTTTCACTACTATGCCCATCATCAGGGACACCTTTGACGGTGGCAATCTAGAAGAGCCTCAGGAACACCTCTATCAGGGTTTCTCTAACTGCGTATGGTAAAAGACCAGGTTTTATTCTTCATTTCCAATCTGTCAAAGACATACTTTTGTAAGAGACAGTAACAATGAATTGCAAGAAACCTATAAAGGAAAGACGTGCAAACACCAGTCTGCTGATCCCACACTTGGATGTTGAGACAAGTCAAATTGCTAAAAAGGTTTTAATTATTTCATTTCAATTCCCATACTTATGTCATTATGGACAAGTAACAAATAGTTTGAAGACCAGCACCAGTCTCCACATTTTGAATAGCACTGACCTGGGTTCCTTGACAGAAGGTCACGTTAGTTCTACTCCATGGACAAACTAACATCCCTGCTGAACCATGTGGTGGAAACTGATATTCAATGTCCTCTCAAGTTGCTTTGTGAAGGAAATTTATGTAACAATCCAGCACGCCACCTTTCTCACAGCCCAGTCAAGTGTCCTGAAATAAAACACTTTTATCACCTTCCTTTAACTAGGGGAGTGTTCTCTCACTCAGAGAATACCCTTCTTTGGATTTCCTGTTTCATCTTGCTTAAAATGTTTGAATTCAAGAATTTAGAGAATTTGGCAAAAATCCCAAATTCCTTTTGAATTTCTCCCATATGACACAAGGATAAACGTGCAATTGAGTATCAGAAAGAATGTGGGCAAATAGCTCCCCAGGGTACATATGTAAATCAAGCATTACTAACAATTCTGGGCTATATTAATTAGCATTCACATACAGATAATGAAAATTCTGGAGTGAAGGGACCGTTGCACAGGAAGCTACTTGTCTGTCTCTTTATATGTGGAAAGATCATTTGCAAAACAGATCACTATAAATCTATGTCTTTTCAGTATTTATTATCACTGATATATCTTAAATGTACAATTGGAAGAGCTGTGGTTTTTTAAAAGCAACATTTTCTTCTCGATTTTCTTTCTTCTGTCTCTTTTGTTGTAAAACCAATAACTTAGTGGTGCTCAACAGGTATTTAGTGAGTCCTTGAGGAATCTTTCCCAAGTCAGATTTGATATTTAAGACAAATTTTCTTCTGTGATTACTGATAATTTGAAAAAAAATCAAACTGTCTCTCATAAATATTTATAGAATAATAAGTGAAACAGACTGATAGGATTTCCATTACCTAACTAAATTAGCATTCATGTTCACAAAAGACAATGCGCTTCTACTTGGTAGTTAAGCTCAACCTAAGGCAAATTATTTTAGAGTTGGTGAATTCAGAAGACTCCAAAGCAGGGAAAAAAGTATCCTTGCAGAAAAAGATAAAACATACTAACCTCACATCTTTTATTGGAAGGTAGCGTTCTGGTGGTATGTCCTAAGAAAAGTCAATTAAAATTGAATTAAGCGTCTCATTAATAGCCTGTTAACATTTAGCTACCTCTAAGCACTTTTAGAAAAGAGAAATAAAGAGAATTCAACCTATCGAATTTCAGAAACAATCTCTGCCAAGGCAGAAAATACAAAAATTAACTTGAGTAACTTGTCCATCATGTTACTGGATGCATCTCATCTATTTGCACATGAATCCACAATAGTAGAGTCTGACATCTGCAGAAGGTTTAGATGTAAAATGAGAGAATTCTCTTCAGATGCTGCAATAATCATCCCCAGTGCCCTGTAGTTATTGGCAGAGCTCTAACCAAACAGATTTTTTGTGTGTTTTTCTTTCCTTTTACCTCTAAAGGGTGCAGGAGCAGAGGAGAGCTTTAAGCCTGGGAGAAGGATCATGGGGTACGTACATCAAGGCAGGGTTTAGGGGTGGCATTCGAGTTAGTTTGACTCCACCCATTGTGAAGTCACTTCTATTCACACATGCCTCACATGGGTCCGAATACCCCATCTTAAAAAGCCCAGGAATAGAAAGGAAAGGAGGGAAACATGTAAGATCTCACCCTGTATTTTTGGATGAATTATAACAAGATGAAGAGTTTTCAACTTGCTTAGAAGAATAACTTATCTAGAAAAATGCATTCAGAGAAGAAGCTTATCCAGAGCAGATTCCTAGCAATTTCAGTCCCAATAGAACAGAGCAACGAAAAAAAAAGCTGTTGCTGCAAATTCTTGCAACATACTGTAAGGGAGCTCTATGGTTGTCATTTGAACTTACTGACTCCTGGAATAATTGAAGCTGTTGACTCTCATTAAGCCCCCTTCTAACACGTCATCCCATATTACCTGCCAGGACCTGTGCTTGCCTATGGGACAATGAGGGTAAGTCCCTTCCCTCCAGCTGTACCCAGTCTGGTGAAGAGAGACAATGACATACAGCACGTGATAAAGTGTAGCGATATTATGGGAATACGCAGGAGAGGCAAATCATGTCAATAGAGTTTCAATGAAGGTTCAGGACTAGAGCCCAGGTTTTCTGATTCACAGCCTGTTGCTGGGTTGCATCCCTTTCTCATTTATTCTAATGACTAGGTCATTTTGCTCTTGATTCAAATGCTTGGAAAAAAAAGTGAATAAGAGGAGGAACATCTGAAGAAAATAGATAAGCCGTTAGCCAAAAGGTAGCCAACAGCAAAAACAGAACAAAACCAGTCTCTGGATTTTATTATAAAATTAATAGTCACAATGCTAACACAATCTAGAAAAGGGTAAATTACATTTAAAATTCCATGTTTAATAAAACAAAGATGTAGGTAATATGGCTTAGACATATTTAATCTAAAATGATTAAAATTGAAATGCCATACATGTTTTTTGGAAAAGCATTGAGCATCTGTGTAATGAAACACATATCAGAGGGGAAGCCTCAGTTACCTGGAAAGTAATGTGACATAGAGTACATGATTCTCTAATACCAACAGGTAAACAGGGTAAAGAAATGCAATTTCTTGGGTGGACTTTATTAGCAAAGAAGAAAATATGCTTAGAGTGTCTGACGTACCACATTGCGTTTGTAATTGTTCTTCAGCTATTACTGAACAGTGTCTATAATAATCATATCACTTCCAGGCTATCTTTGTACTTGACTCAGGTATAGCCAAATGCTTGAGGTTTTCTTTAGAAACACTAAAAATATCATATCCGGGGGCCAGACATTTGTAGGGCAGCTGTTAAAGGAGACATATAACAGTTTGGTTCAGAGGCGAATCATTCACTGAAAAGGGCATTGTTGTTTAGTTGGAAAATTTTTTGAAGGACAAATACAAGCTTGGATGGAAGAAATAAAATAGAAATATAATTGACCAACACTGAAAATCCCAGAGTGTTAGGTATATTTAAAGTACTAGGGCATGAGGCAAACTCCATGGAGATGGTTAATAATTAATGTGGGAACTTGAAATTCTGTTTTACCAAGGAACAGAGCCATCCCTGGGGAAACGCGCGCGCGCGCACACACACACACACACACACACACACACATATATGCATGCAAATGCACACACACACACACATATATGCATGCAAATGCACACACACACACACACACACACGCTCCAGATCCCTTTTGGTTCAGTGAACTCTCTAAGGGAAGGGTGGGGTTCAGGCATCAATATTTTTAATTAGTGTTTTTAAAAAGCCATGCATGGTGATGTTGCTACTATGTAGCTAGGATTGGAAACCATTGCTCTAATCGAACCAGGCGTGTGTGTGTGTGTGTGTGTGTGTGTGTGTGTGTGTGTTTGTTCATGTGTAGGGAAAGTATTATGGCCTGAATGTTTGTGTCCCCCACCAAATTTATATGTTAAATCCAAACCCCCCAATGTGATAATATTTAGAGATAAGGCCTTTGGGAGGTAATTTAATGGAGGGTGGAGCCCTCATAAATGGGATTAGCACCCTTATAAAAGAGACTCCCTTGCCTGTTCTCTCCAAGTGAGAGTGCAATGAATGAGAAGCTGACCATTTGCAGCTTCAGAGAGGGCTCTCACTGGAACCACCAAGCTAGCATCCTGATCTTGGACTTCCAGCCTCCAGAACTATGAGAAATACATTTCGTTGTTTATAAGCCACTCAGACTATGCTACTTTGTCATAGCAGCCCAGACTGACTCACCTAGGAAAGGAGTAGTTAGGAAAGTTTTTTCTGGCTCTGTTACTTAGGAGGGAATGCAGTGGTGCAATCGTGGCTCACTACAGCCTTGACCTCCCAGGCGAGGCTCAAGCCATCTTCCTGCCTCAGCCTCCCAAGTAGCTGGGACTACAAATGTGTGCCACCATGCCCAGCTAATTGTTTTTATTTATTCATTTGTTTGTTTATTTATTTGTAGAGACTAGGTTTCACCATGTTGCCTAGTCTGGTCCTGAACTCCTGGACTCAAGCAGTCGGCCTGCCTTGGCCCCTCAAAGTGCTGAGATTACCATAGAGAAGGGAAGGTAAGCAGGTTCAGTCTTCTGCTGGAAAGAACTGCCTTAGTCAGACGCTGTAGCTGGAGATGCCTCTTGCGGCTGTGGTATCCCGAGCAGGATATTCAGGGTCTAGAGTTTCATTCGCCATTCCTCCAGAGGGCTAGTCATCATCTGCTTGTGGCTATGGCTCTTCCTCCTGGCCCTCAACTCAAAGTATGATCCTTTGGAATAGCAGCGTCAGAATCACCTAGGAGTTCTATTGAAATAAAGAATATAAGACCCTATCCCATAAATAGATAGATAGATAGATAGATAGATAGATAGATGGAAGTCTAAAACTATAGATAGATAGATAGATAGATAGATAGATAGATAGATAGATAGATGGAAGTCTAAAACTGCATTTTAATAAGGTTCCCCTATAATTTTTTACATATTAATGATTGAGGAACTTTACAGCAATGTTTTTCAAACTTTTAACCAACACCCTCCCACATGGCAAGAAACACATTTTACATTGTGTCCTAAAACACACACACACACACACACACACACACACACACACACACAACTGAAACAAACTTTTCAGGAGGCAAAACATATGTGATCTATTCTCTGTTCTATTTTTAAGAAAAGAATACCAGCCAAGACTCACTACATCAATTTAATAATTGTCTAATATTTCATAATATGTGGCTTAAGCATCTAAAGAACCAAAGTGACATAGAAGTAAAATGGAATACTGGAAATATTTTCCCACTTTGCAGGAAAATTAAATTCAATGGAAAACCATTTGTCTGTCTAAAGATATTTTTTCCTACAGATATTTTTTTAAAGGTCTGGCTTTTGCCACTGCTTGATTGCTAGCAACTGAGTGCCAGTAAGCATAATCAAAAGTAAAAGAAAAGGAGACAAATATTCATGGAAAAGAATTGGAAAGAGTCAATCATGCTTAGCTTAAAAGTTAAAAAAATAAGTGACATGCTTTTGGTTAAAATTACATGTGTCAAAAATTATTTTTTGAGATGAAATATTTCTTGATATGAGAAAAGTTTCATCATATGATATCAATAAATGAATTAAATGTGTTAACATTTAATATCACCTGATCAAGGTTGAATATCATTGCTCTGGAAAAGTATTTCTCGAATTATTTTTTGTGACCATAGTGCAGACCGAGAAGGCAGAAGACTTCACAGACCACTTACCCTATCCATTCCCACTCTACAGAGGGAAAAGAATAGAGTAATAAGAGGGAACACGTCACTGCATAAGCAGATTTTTGTGGTTTGCCTTAGCAAAGTGGTAGAGATGACTTGTATTCGAATCACAATGTATACATGCCTTAAAGGCTAGTGATTGCAAAATTACGGTCTTCAAATGCTGTTGATGGAAACATATATCACTACACACTTGGGTTAATCCAACAATCCACAACAAAGTCCAATGTAAATGAAGAAGTTAAGCCAAAAGTAATTCCTAAGTAGAAGGCATTTGGAAACCACGACCAAGTTAAGACCACACTGATAATCAAGTGTGCTTCCTGAAAGCAACAGGAATTCCACAAGTTGTGCTCAATTAAATTGTGCAACCTCACCAGCATTACATGGTAATGCAGGACCCTGAATCAGAGTTCTCAGCAATCTCTACTAAAGTAAGAGTTTAGTTTTTTGAATACAACATTAAGCAATATTAAGTAACAATCATTCATTTAGAAGATGGCCAATATGTAACCTTTGAATGCATTTAAAAATGATAGTAGGAAGAACCAAAGAATTCACATTATCAGGAGGCCCCACCTGGACTATAATCCATACTCTAAGAATCACTACTATAGAATCATTAATTGTCAAGGCCCCAACTGAGCTATCTAGTGATGACTCTGAAATTCCACAGCTTTTTAAGGCAATAGTTTTTTAGTTTTTTTTTTTCTTCCTTAAATTTATTTTCTGATTTTGGAGAATGCAAAAAACAAAACAAAACAAAACAAACCAAAAAAACCATTGAGATTTGCCTGGGAACCAAGCCTGGGTAACTTTATGTATTTCCACACTGTTAGTCCTGTCTAGGCCAGGGATAGTTAAAATGTTTCATCTTACAAGACAAGTCTGATTGATTAGTAATGAATGCCTGAGTGGCTGTGTTGAAGCAAGAAAGGGTGTCTTGATTGATAAAGGATGTTGGCCATGGGTATTGGATAGTGGAAGGGCAGTGATGACTGGTTTTGCTGTCTCTGCTGTGGGCTCTTTTTTTCTAAACATTGGGGCAAATCATGGATCTTTTATCACCCCATACATCTACATTGAGGTACCCTTCTGGGATATAATTGATAATTAAGCTTTGGCATCTTCCTTCCCATGTTCACATACAGCTAAGGTTGCCAGACAAAATACAGGGCATCCAATTAAATCTGAATGTCAGATAAGCAACAAATACCTTTTGGTATAACCACGGCCCAAACCTCGCATGAGATCCACTTATACAAAGGATATTGTTTATCTGAAGTTCAAATTTAATTGGATGTCCTAAATTTTTATTTGCTAAATTTGACAGCCTAAATTCAGCATTTAGGACACTTGACAGTGTCCCAGTATCTGGGTTTCTATGTCACCTACCTCCAGCTTCAGGGACCACAAAGACCCCGAGTCCTAGGATAGCTTTGTGTATCCCAGGGTGACCCACGGCAAATATGCAAACTAATCCTGAATTACAAAAGTTTGTTAAGTCCCAGGAATGTAGAAAAGGGGAGTAGGGGGAGAGATTTAAAAGATTAGAGGGTGAGTGGCATGCAGGAGTCAGGAATGTTCAATATTGTAGGTTGGGATTAAGCATGTCTAGAGGTGACTGAGGTAGGTAAGAACAGTTGGCTTGGACATGACTCACAGGGAGGGATTTAAAGGGAGAAAAGGGGTGCAGCATTTTGTTTAGTCCTTTCAAATCTGCAACTACTTCCATGTTAGGTGTTTATTAATGGGGTTTCTATTACTAATGTGAAGAATAAAGCATTTCCTAGGGCTCAGGCTCACACTCCGCTTGGAATAGAGACTGTAATTCTAGGTGTGATTTTGAAATATGGCAGCAATAATCTTTGGAGTCCTGCAGAAACATTCCAAAATAATATTCTTAGCACTTGAGAAAAGAAGGGTGAGGAGAAACTATTTAAACCCAGAGTGCCAGGAGTGAGTCTTTGTACTTTCAGTCTCTCTCTCTCTCTCAATCTCTCTCTCTCTCTCACTCGGTCTATCAGGTTTCTGGGAGTAAGATCCGTTGATGTTTGTTTCAAGTGTGTGTGTGTGTGTGTGTGTGTGTGTGTGTGTGTGTAATTTGTGTGTATAATTTAAAACCATGGTCATTTTGGCAATGATTCAGATGTACCTTAACCTCTGTAAAGCAAAACAACAGCAAAACTGGAAAACAGATTAAACTCGTGACCAGCCATCGAATGATTTGTAGTTATGTGCTACTATTAAAACTAATTTCCCTAGTGGTTTCACTAGTTTTTCTGTATGCTGAAGAGTTACACTGCAGTGTGACAGATCTTTGTCTTGTTGGTAAATCACACAACATTAACAAGTAATTTGATGACTGTGGATTGGAGCTGTGATTGAGTTCTGTCTGAATTCGCAGAAAATGTTTGACTTAGAGCTCTTAGAAAATCTAGAACAGACTTTTCTTTTGCCTTACCAGCATGCTTTATTAATCACTGAAATACCTGCAGAGTACTCAAGGACTGCAAATGAAATGGGGCTAAAGGATATTCATCTGATAAGCTTCACATAAAGTCTAGATATTCAGCAATTTAGGAGGAAATGCACGTACCAGCCCCCAAATGAAGTTGCTGGTAAATTGGCTGTATTATTTTGCCTGCTAAGAATCTCTCTCTCTCTCTCCTCCCTCTCTCTCTCTCTCTCTCTCTCTCTCTCTCTCTCTCTCTCTCTCTCTCTCGTTGTCTCCCTACAGTGGTCACTTCTGTGTTACTTGATGTAGGAGCCCCATGAGGATGACGGCAGGAGAAGCAGGAGAAACAGACTATGTGCCAGGCAGCTGGAATTCCTCTAAAGCCTTTTCCTTTGAAATCAACTTCCTCCTTTCACAGGTTTATAAACAGCCCTTCCTGTGATTTTGCAGTACAGAATATGAAGATTGCCCCTGCCAGCTCAAAGCGCAGCTAAGCGCTAAGTCTCTGTTGCAGCGAGCTAGTTCCTCTGCAAGCTGCATGCTCACCATCGGTGTATGATCAGCATTCTGCCATCATCCAGGGGGCGGGAGGCTGACCCTAATGCTCACACACAACCCTCCCCACTCTGTCTTGGCAGTTAGCAAGACTGTTACATTAATGTGAAATGCTGAGTTCTGTTTCTGTGTTGTTTTCCCCTGCCAAGACCGTCGCAGTGATATAAAAAGGAGGAAGCCCAGACTGGGCAGGGCTGCTTTGTGGTTAAGAGGTTGTGGAGGTGATGATGGAGGTAGTTTCTCGTTTCTGTGTTGAGCAAGAAGAAGTTTCATTTTCTTCATATGATTTCTTTTCCCATATAACTGTCGAATTTCCAGCATAGTGGGGGAAATATATTGATAGATGTGATTCTAGATGGAGAACTTGCTAAGCCTATGCAGGTACATACACAGTGGCATGGGTTAGTAGTTAGTCCTTGTGCTAGAGTTAAAGACAAATATTGGGGAAGCTGTCCCATATGCATGATTATTAAATTCTTGATAGCATAATTATTTCAAGTGGCATAAAATTTAGACCAGTGAGTAACTGAGCAAGTGTTCCACTTTGATAATTTTGTATGTGATTTGTAAACTACATTAATAATTTGTGATCAGTGGCAGTGTTGGTGTGATCAAAATTAACCCTATCTTATATTTCTGCATGATTGTACCCTGAGTTAAATGTATTTCAGATTTCCTTCATTTCAAGTGCTTTATATAACAGAAAATTCTATGTTTGATGAATTTTAATAAATCAAACTACCTTTTAACCCTATGGTAGTGAAACAAATGTATGTAGGTTGATTATTTAGTGATCACTATGTACCAGGCACAGCGCTAACTACTTTGTGTACATTTTGTAATTTTCATGATCACAAAGACTGTATAATTAAGATACTATAATAATCTCCATTTGATGCATGTAGAAATTGTCCCAGAAAGGTTAAATAACTTACCTTAAGTATTTAGTGAGAAAGTCTGGATTTCAACTGAGGCAGCCTGATACCAAGAAACAAACCCAATTACACTTGCTAGATCAGAGCAGTCAGTCTACTAGAGTAGATTAAAACAGCCTTCACACATAATATGAAGCTATTAATCTGGTGAATAGGTATTCCCCCCATCCTTATTGAAAAGTAGGATCAGAAGCAATTTGCATTCATTTGAGACAAAAAATTATATGCATTGGTGGGATGCAGTGGCTCATGCCTGTAATCCCAGTACTTTGGGAGGCCAAGGCGGGCAGATCACTTGAGGTCAGGAGTTCGAGACCAGCCTGGCCAACACAGCGAAACCCATCTCTACTAAAAATACAAAAATTAGCCAGGCATGCTGGCACATGCCTGTAATCCCAGTTACTCAGAAGGTTGAGACACGAGAATTGCTTGAACCTGGGAGATGGAGGTTGCAGTGAGCTGAGATTGTACCACTGCACTCCAGCTTGGGTGACACTGCACTCCAGCTTGGGTGACAGAGCAAGACTCTCAAAAGAAAAAAAAAAAGTATACATTTACTGTCTTTTCTTAGGGCTAGTTAGCTTGCATCTCTTACCATTAAGACAGAGCACAATACTTAATAGATATCTTCTGTTACTAGCATATGCCGCATTTGGATATGCTGTTTCCATGCATTTACTGGGTGACATGGAAGACTGACAACTTTGAGTGGGGCCTAGAGTGGGAAAAGGTCCCGCAGTGAGTCCAGGTTGCCATGAAAGCAATCTTTCACTTGGGTCAGCAGATCACGTGGCGCCACAGGGAAAAAGACACACTGTAGAGTTTATTGCAAAACCCAATAGGAGAATTATGATCAAGACCCAGGGAGCCTGGAACTGGGTCACAGCATCTGCAGCAGAAGACTGTGCCCGTTTGGCTGCCCTAGTGTTGTCATGCTGCTAGACTCAAGTGGAGACACTATGTGACTTTGTGACCAGAACGTATCATGATTATGTTATTTCAGAACAACCAAGTCATAAGATAGGATGGATCCGGCAGCAGGACATCATCATATGGTAGTGCTATTAAAGCTCCATAGGGTCTTCTCGTCTTACTTGTTTACATCTGCCTACTCATGGATAGGTCAATTTCATTGATTGAAAATAAGAGACAGCTGAATCTATTAGATTATATATGAGAAGAAGAAGACAAGGTGGATGGATCATTTGAGGTCTGGAGTTCGAGATCAGCCTGGCCAACATGATGAAACCCTGTCTCCACTAAAAATACAAAAATTAGCTGGGCGTGATGGCATGTGCCTATAATCCCAGCTACTTGGGACACTGTGGCAAGAGAATCGCTAGAACCTGGGAGATGGAGATTGCTGTGAGCCAAGATCATGCCACTGTACTCCAGCCTAGGTGACAGAGTGAGATTCCATCTGGAAAAAAAAAATGTGTGTATATATATATATAATATATATGTATGAGAAGAAACAAAAGGTATAAGTAAGCTGAAAGTAAGGTTACCATGATTCATTCCCCTTTTGCTTACGGGGTTTAACTGCTGCCTCTCCTTCACCTCACACTGCTGGTTTCCTGGGGGGTCCCTTATGACAGCTGGTGCTATCTCTAAACCACACTTGGTTTACAGAGGGTCAGCTTGGTTTGTGGGTACGAGTTGAAAGTGAACTGCGCTTTATGATGACCCCACTGGTTCTGAAAACCAGTGGTGAGGGTAGATTCTCCCAGTGATAAGGAGAAATAGGTCAAATTAGAAGTAATGGTTTTATGAGCAGAATGACATGTCTCATTTGCCAGGGGCCTAGAAGGAAAAAGACTAGAACATCAAGGTCAAGTAGGTCCATGGATGGGCCTTGGGGATTGATCAGCTTGTGGATATCTGTGTTCATCTTAACAGCATCAATAATGAAAGAGGGCCTAAGTAGATAGAGTAACTACCCAACCAACTTTAGCCAACTCTGTCATCAGCCACCTAGTGCTGGCACAATAGACTCATGAATGTTATAGCAGTGAAGTAAGGATGGAGCTATACCTGGGCCCTGGGCCCTGAGCTCCGACTCATTAAGGCTAATCTCGTTACAGAGACCAGTGATGAGCTTCTGAATCAGCAAATCTTTCAAGGAGACCAACCTGCCACTTGGTGGCAAGTTGATTACATTGAACTTCTACCCTGTAAGGAGTAGCAATTCATCTTGCCAGGGTACAAAATATCTTGGGAGTAAGTTGCCTTTCCTAGCACTGCTCTCTGAGGGCTTGAAGAATGTTTCATCCACTGACAGAGGATTCTGCATAACTTTGTTTCAGACTAAGTAATGCACTTAACAGCAAAAGAGGTACAGCAGTGGGCCCATGACTGTGGAAGCTCCTGGTCATATCACATACGGCTATGTGACGAATATAGAATGGGTCCCCATTCTCCAGAATGTGGTGTATACACTAAATCAATAACCAATACATGCACTTTACCCCATTATGTAGAATACATGGGCCTGGGAACCAGGAGATAGTTTTAGAGATGGCCTCACTAACCATCATAGGTAGTGCCCACCATGGGAATTTGTGTCCGTCTCTTTCTGATGACGTTAGAATGTGTATGTCTCGCCGGGCGCGGTGGCTCAAGCCTGTAATCCCAGCACTTTGGGAGGCCGAGACGGGCGGATCACGAGGTCAGATCGAGACCATCCTGGCTAACACAGTGAAACCCCGTCTCTACTAAAAACTACAAAAAACTAGCCGGGCGAGGTGGCGGGCGCCTGTAGTCCCAGCTACTTGGGAGGGGAGGCTGAGGCAGGAGAATGGCGTGAACCCGGGAGG